>NW_005357311.1:5634563-5647543 GCF_000412655.1 Myotis brandtii | reverse complement strand
TTCACATATGTACACCTTAAGAGATATCAAGTAGGCGTAACATGTTCTCAAAAAATTAGGGTTGGCACACAGAAGAATTTTGAGTCAGAGATTTTGCTGGTTTTGGCACACACTCACAAAAAGGTTGCCCACCCCTGATCTATAGTCTTTAAGATGCTGGAACTCTGCACACTGTATGTCTCCTTTGCTAGATGGCTTCGTGTTGTTTTCTTCCAATAGGAGGCAGGGGAGCAGGAGTAGGGGGAGGGGACTTGTTTCTTCCTATTTGGCTGTTCATGTCTGCATGACCCCAGGAATGGCCCTCCCCCCTTCCCTAACAGGGGCATTGGTTCTGATTCAGCTTCTTCCTGCAGGTTCAGAAGCAGCCTCCTTCCACCCATCAGAGCACTAGTCAGTGGTCCCTCCATGGTGGTTTGAGTCCCAGCTTGGAGGTTCTGATAACACCATTCTTTTCTCTTTGTTCTCCTTAGTGGTGGTGGCAACTGCCTGTAGTTATTACTTAACTGTTAATTCAGTGGTTTCATTTTGCTTTTTCAATCCTCCACAACTGTTTAACCAAATCCTTACATGATATTCTGTCTGTTAAAATACCTATTATGGTTCCTTTCCCTGCCTGCCATTGACTGATATAGTTTTGTAATTTTCATCCAAGTTGCCAAAAAATTGTATGGCCTCAATAACAACTTTTGGAATTTTAAACACCCAAAACTGGCAATTACCAAACAGATAAAACCCATCTTCTGGTGTCCAAGTTGATGCTTTTAGAATAGGCCCATAGTTGACTTTGTCAATCTATTTAAGGCTTCCTGGCTAAGTAGTAATAGATATAAATAGGCTTACAGTGGATGATTCATTCATTTACTCCCCAAATTATAGTGAATCATGACTAAAGAAACTCCATCCCCTGAGAAGGCCAAACTTAGAAATCAGTGAAGCTATTTGTGGGAAGTTGAGATATACTCAGATATCCCCATTTCACAGATGAGGAAACAAAAATTAATTTCCGTCCAAGGCCTTTTGCCAGTAGAAAACTTAGAGACACACTACAACTACACATCTCCTCACCCTGAACTGGTTTCTCTTCCTGTGTTCCCTCACTTATTTAATAGCATCTGTACCCAAGTTCAAAATCTGTGAGTCACTGAAAGATGACTCCACATCTCCTTCTCTATTAAAGTAGGGCTGCTGATCTTCCTCTAAAATGTTCTTCCCATCTGTCCCCTTCATTTGTATTCTACAGTCTCTAAGTTTTGATAGGCCCTGTCTCTTGCCCAGGCTATTAAAATTGCCTTCCAGCCCTAGCTGGTTTGGCTCAGTGGATAGAGCATCAGCCTGAGGATTGAAGGGTCTAGGTTAGATTCCAGTCAAAGGCACATGCCTGGTTGCAGGCTCCATACCCAGTAGAGGGCATGCAGGAGGCAGCCAATTAATAATTCTCTCTCATCATTGATGTTTCCATCTCTCTCTCCCTCTGCCTTCCTCTCTGAAATTATATATATACTAGAGGCCCGGTACATGAAATTTGTGCATTGGGGGAGGGGGGTGGGGGGGAGGTCGATCCCTCAGCCCGGCCTGTGCCCTCTCACAGTCTGAGAGCCCTTGGGGGATGCCTCCCTGTGGGGAGCGGGCCTAAGCTGTCAGTCGAATATCCTTAGCACTGCTGCAGAGGCAGGAGAGGCTCCCACCACCGCTGCTGCTCTTGCCAGCTGTGAGCCTGGCTTCTGGCTGAGCGAGGGGGGGCAGCTCCTGTGTTGAGCATCTGCTCCATGGTGGTCAGTGCACGTCATAGCAACCAGTTGTTCTACCGTTCAGTCGATTTGCATATTAGTCTTTTATTATATAGGATATATATATATATATATATATTTGCCTTCTGATTAGTCTCTACTGTTGTCCATTTGCTACAGTGCTACCAGAAAAAAAAGTATCTCAAATATAACTCAGAGATTATTATTCCTCTTCTCAAAAACCTTCTGTGGCTCCCTATTGCCTATAGGATAACATTCAAATATCTCAACTGGGAAGGTAGCACTTCCTTTATAATTTGATCTCAACCTCTGTTCCCTCTTATTTATCCTCCAAATGGATAGCTCATTGAGAACAAGGAGCATTCCTTCTACAGCAATGAACCCTGGTCTCAGCTCATGGAGTATCTTATGGACAGTGGGCAATACATCACTAATTTGCTGAAAAGTCTCAGAATTCACAGCTTTTATCACCAAATTGTTTTGCCTTATTCTTTGGGGCTGGGTTTTTATTTTTTTGATTACATATCAAGTATACATCCATGTTCTATGTAATGTAAGTCAAGGGGAGGGAGTGTTTCTAAAACTTCTGGAATAAGTTGATTCTTGTATTTCTTTTGTTACAGTTTGAGAGACGACCTTTATTTGACAGTGGTTCCTGAAATCTTTGCTTTAAGGAGCCACAAATAGACACTTAAATTCAGGAGCATTTTCAATTTGTAAAGAAACTGCGCTGAGTGCTCACCATGTAAAGAGTGCTTTTGGGTGGCGGCTAGCAATCACTTTGTTTTCTAAGTCTGAACTTTTGTTTACTGGCATATATTTTTAAAGCAGGGCATTGCTTGAGACACAATGAGGGAGGCATGTCTCTTTGGAAAGAGTAAATGTAACCGTGGTTGGAGTGGGAATTACTCAAACACTACTGGAACAACTTTAAATTAAAGAAAAAGTCAGGAGCATAATTCAGGGTCACGAGTTAGAGGCTCGAGGTTAGAAGGAGCCTTGAGGTTCTTTTGGAAATAATAAGGCTGACCTCTTAGGAGGGCAGCTTTGTGGAGATGGTCATGTAGATAACACCCCAGATTCAGATGCAGAGGGATACATGTTGGGTAAAGGCATTCAGTTGCCTTTCACTTTTACTTCAGAGCTGGGAGAGCTGTGGGAACTGCTCAGGATTTGTTATGGCTTTCAAAGAACCAAGGGCTCCTTATATAGGCCCGCTACTGGGTGGCCATTTCGTATTCCTCAGCGGGGCCCAGGGAACAGAGATGGAAGTGTCTGAGATGCGGGGGAGGAGGGAGGAAGTTCAGGAAAGAGGCTAGGGCAACCAGACTGCTTGTCAATTGAGTGGAGGAGGCGTGGGGGGAAATGGTCATTTAGTGTTTCACTTTCTCTTTTCTGGGCACCTTGTCCAGGAGCCTCTCCTATGACCCTTGATAAAGGATGGTCACTGAAATGAATGACTCCCCCTTTGTGCATGAAGGCACCACGAATGGCCTATTCCTGATGGGGGCAGGATTTGAAGGACTTCCTGCACTGAGCATGAGGTTCTGTTGTTCTCTCCTCACTGCCCTGGCATCCATTAGAGTTGTTCTGGGTCATAGATCAGGCAGGGATTACTGGTCACCATGGGGATTGTACCCTCCTCAAAAGTGTTACCATGGTTGGTCCTTGATTGGCCCTAGCCCCCTGGGGCTGCGTGGACACAGACAGCTGGACCTGCATTGGCAGCCTCTCACTCTGGCCCCACCACTGTTCAGGCGTGTCCTGGGGAAGCTGGGAACCCTTATCTCTGGCCAACACTGGGAAGGGAGACCCTGAGCACTATCTATGGTTGGCCCCACAGATAGGCTGACCAGAAAGCCACCGATGCAATATGGTTCAAAGGATGCTAAAAGGTAGGACAACTCTACCATTTGAGTGAAAAGGGGCACTAATGAATACTTATGTTCAGGTCACAGGCAAAAACTGGACTTGTCTCTGGCAAACCTAGAATCACTGTACTGAAAGGTATCTTGGTCCCGGTTTAATTTAGGTGCTTGGTCCTAAGCACCTCTGCCCCAGGCACCATCCCTTCCATAATTGAGCACCAGATGTCAATAACTAATGACAGGATAGAGATATTGCACTTCCATTAAGTGCAGTAATGGAAGCAGGTGCAAAGGCATCAAAGGGAAGTTATTCCCTGGGGCAGGTGTGCGGAGGGCCCTTAGGCCAAGCTCAGTCTAGGAGTTTGAAAGACAAATGTTTCGTAGGCATGTAGATGGAGATGAGGGTGCTAGAAAGGGAGAGCAGCACGTGCAAAGTCACGGACACTGAAAGTGCACGGTGCATTTGAGGGGTTGTAAGAAGTGTGGCATTGATGGGGAGTGAAGTATGAAGTCAGAAGGTGAGGCGATAAAGCTTAACAAAGCCAGGCCATGAACAGCCTGTACACCATGCCAACCAAGCTGGAGCAAGGTTGGCAGACTGCAGCTCATGGACTAAATCTAGTCTGCCCTTTGTTTTTGTAAACAAGGTTTATTAGAGTTCAACCAAGCTCATTCATCATGTATCATACATGTCTGCTTTCATACTACAGCAGCAGAGGTAAATAGTTGCAACAGACTCCATGGCTCACAAAACCTAAACTATCTGCTCTTTCTTTACAGAGAGAGTTTGTCGCTCCTGGCTAACCATCGAAGGACTTTAAGCAATAATGTACACACATCTCTGATTTAGAGAGATATCATGGGGTAGGAGGGATGATAGACTGGTGGGGGAGGAAAAGTGGGAGGCTCCTGTGATAGATTTTTATTCACTCAATCAACTGTATTGAGGGCCCACTCTATGCCAGACACTGCTAGGCTGGGAAGTCAGAGGTGAGAACACAATGCATTCATGACAATTGCAAATCAGACAAAAAAAGGTAAGAAGGGTCTGGACCAAGGCAGTACAAATGAGGATGGTAGGAGAGCATGAATCAGAGAGGTTCAGAGATGCAACTGGGGATTCCAGGGCTTTGGCTTTGGCACCAGGTGGTTGATGGTGCCCTTCTCTGAGCTTTAGTGGCACTGAGCACCCCCTTGGCCTCCTTGAACTTACCACATCTGCCCTGCTGGGTAATGTTTAGGAGCTTTCTAGAGACATGGATGTCTTAACTGGACTCAGATGTATCTGATACTGACATCTGAACAAGCACTGATTTAACAAAGTGTAAGCCATCTTAATTCATTTTCACCTATTAAAGAGCCAAGCTCTGACCAAATTTGGAGGGAAAGGTTCCGTATGGGCCCACAGGAAACCTATGCTACAGTTACTTCCCCTAGCCAACAGGTGGAGGGACTGAGTTCCTTACGCTGGTAACCCTAGTAACAGGTTGGCACCCCAGAACATAGTAGGTGCTCAACAATTTAAAAATCTGAGGTTGAATCACGTAGGGTGCTGGCAAAAACAGGTGGTACACTCAAGGACTTCCATCAAAGCCTGGTTAGTGGAGAGACTATTTACAGAGGTGAGGGCAGGTGAGTGGAATCGACGGGGGTGGTGATGCAACCAGAGACTAGCATCGGAAACTGTCCCCTCCTCGAGACCTGAAGGGGAAGGAAAGGTGTCAGCAAACCCATGGTGAGTCATAAGCAGGAAAGGGGCTATTCAGAGAGAGCTGGGGCCACAAATAATTTCAGCCACTGAGGAAACCACCACCTGGTATGGAGAGAGGAGGGGGAATAAACACTCAGACCTCTCCCTCCCACCCTCTGATCTGCTGGTGTCTCCAATGGCTGAACCCCATCCGAAGCCCCAGAGCAGGGGAGCTGGGACACCACACCGGGTAGTGGCCATCCTCCTGGCACACAGAGCTGGGAAGAGAAGAGCCTCTTTGATATCTTTCAGTTTTGTAAAACTCGGGTCTAGACACACTTGCGCTACTGAATTGTTAGTAGCAATGTTGAAGTTCTTGGACAAGCACATCAGTCTTTCGCTAAATAAATATTTATTGTTTGTATATTCCTGCAAGTAGTTCTGGCACTCCTAACAAGTGCACTCCTCCTAACGAGCGTGGGTGCTTCACTGTCAGTCACGGACAGAGATGGCTGGAGGATCTTGCACAGAAGGTGCCATCTGTGAGCATCCTTGTACGTAAAGCTTTTTGAGTATTTCAGTGGTGTAGACGACTGGAAGTGAAATCCTGGGTCATGGGGAGTTCAGTTTACATTTGACAGACACTGACAAACTCCCTTTCTCAAAGGCCAATGTAAACACTACGGGTATTTGAGCATGTCTATTTCCCCTGCCTTCTCCCTGGTTACAGGTGAGGTTAAGCATCTTTTCACATGTTGATTTGTAATTTTCCTTTTGTAAAGCATACTGGTTTAGAATTTGGTGTCTGAAACCAGTTAGCTATGTGGAGTCAAACCCCGTCTATGCCACTTATTTGCTGGGTGACATTAGCTAAGTTACTTTACCCCATTGCTAATGTGTGACAAGGGGATAATGATATTATCCTTTGGAGTTGTGGAGATTGGTAAGTGCTTGGACATGCCTGGCAGGCACAGAGTGAACTTGATGTAAGGATTAGCGCCATAATATTTGCCCACATCTTTTGTGCGTTTTTCTTTCCTGGCAATATCAAAGTGCGAGCTGGGCTAAGGACCGTCAGGCCGAAGAGAGCCCGTTCCTGCAGCTCCGGTCCTGTTTTTGAAATGGTCGCCGTGCCTGTGACATGACCCTGCACTGACACGGCCAGCACTTCACATTCCTACCTGGACCACAGACCAGGGCAGAGGTCATCTGAGTGCCATGGTCCTTCTGGCATCTTTGGGGTCCTTGGACTTTGGGATTTGACTAGCGGTCCTCCTAGAGCAGTGATGGCGAACCTTTGACACACGTGTCAGAGGTGACACGCGAACTCATTTTTTTGGTTGATTTTTCTTTGTTAAATGGCATTTAAATATATAAAATAAATATCAAAAATATAAGTCTTTGTTTTACTATGGTTGCAAATATCAAAACATTTCTATATGTGACACGGCACCAGAGTTAAGTTAGGGTTTTTCAAAATGCTGACACGCCGAGCTCAAAAGGTTCCCCATCACTGTCCTAGAGTCAGTTTTGGCCTGGGGAGGGACAGCCAGACCCTATGCTTTCACTGCTGTGAGCAAGCCCAGAGGCCTTCCCGCGTGGCCAGCCTTTTCTCTGCCGCCACCAGGTGGAACTCCTGCAGAGCTCTGGGCCGCAGGCGGCAGGTGCTCTGCGCTCATTTGCTCACTTGCAGCAGCTGAGGGCTGTGGTTGTGGCTGCCGCAGCTATTGCTGCTGATGGGGAGATCACACGCCCACAAGGGGAATGCCTCAAGTTGCTAAAAAAAATAAATCGAAGGAGGAAGAGAAGTGTGGCTTCTGTCATAGGCCAGACTCACAGTTACGCAACACTGACTGTACACTTTCAGACTTTCCATACAAGTGAAGGTCACCTGAAGAAAAATTGAAAAGCCTGTATGACAGACACAGGAAAGTCAAGGGTGTGAGCATGGTTTAGGTGTTACTCAGAGGTGAATGTGTGTGCAGAGCCCTACTGCGAGACTGAGGCTGACATGGGCAGTGGAAGTGGCAGTCATGCCCTCAGCACAGCCAGCACAGCATCTCTCTCATTTGTTGATTGGCCGATATGTTAGCTATAATTTTCATAATAATAGAGCAAGGAAGATTTCATCCTGATTTTAATGATGAGGAAATGAAAGTTCAGAAAGTTTGCCATGACCAAGATCCATCAGGTAGAAAGTGGCATGTCACATTGTGAAAACAGATCTTTCAAATGTCCAAGTTTATGTTCATTCTACTGCCCAATGCATAGAGTCGCAGAATTTAGCATTGGAAGGGACTTTAGAGTTCATGATTTCTCTGTGCCCGAGATCACAAAATTAGTTAGTGGCATCATTAGAACTAGAATCCTTTATCTCCTAGTCAAGTACTTTTCTGGCATGCAAATTTGTTTCATAAGAGTCTTGATTAAGAACTTGTTAAATGAATAAGTAACATGTAATAGCTGGGAGTCAGCTGGGGAAGGTAGAAAAGAGTTTTAGCTTATAAATTCAGATTTTGGTTCTATTGCTTCCTAGCTGTGTGGGCAAATTACATGACTTATGTGAGCCTCAGTTTATCATCTGTAAAATGGCAATAATAATAACACTGAAAAATACTGAAATGAGTTGATGTGAGTCATATAGTAGCTAGTTAAATTGTCTATCTCTGGAAGAATACATTTGAAATAGTGTTGGATGCAAGATTTTTTTTTTAACTCAAGGCTGCTTGAAAGTGGAATCTGAAAAGGCAGGGCTGTTTGTTGTTCCTGGAAGCTGTAGGTAAGAGTACAGGCTCTAGAATCACGACTGTGTATTCAAATATCAGCTCCATCACTGGTTAGCTGTGTGGCTTTAGGACTGTCACCTAACTGTGCCTCAATTCATCTGTAATTGAGAGTAATCATGATAATTACCATTAGGGCTGTGCATGGATTACATGAGAGAATGCAGGAAAAGCATCAGCATGGTGTACTGATGCAGTAGATCCCCAGTAGACAATGGCCATCATTGTAATAATTAGGAAACCTAGGATCTGAGAGTAGTGCAGTAATGATAAATACAAAAGCAGAAAGATCTGCTTTGTGGACTCAGAGTACATTTTTTAAAACAATAATATACTGTTCTGTCTATACACAACTTGATTTGGGGGGAAACTCCAACATTGATTGATGCAACTCGGCCCATTGTTTTACAAACTGCCATTTCAAAAGCAAGCGATGGTGTGGCTGAAGACACATAAAAGGGAGACCTGCCTTCTGCACACTGGTGATGGTAATGGGAATGGATCATTATTACTTTTCTGGAGCACAATTGAACAATATATGAAAAATCTTGAAAATGTGTATGTTATTTGATCCATATTTTAGCTTTACCTACGTAAATAGTTAAGGATATCCACAGAGTCATTCATTTATGTCTTCAAAAACAATTCTTAAGTGCCTACTATGTGGCCTTGCTAGTCTCTGGGGGGTAACATAGTAGAAAATGGAGTCACAGCACTGCCATCATGAAATGAATAGTCTAGATGGGAAGAAGGCCATTAGAAAAATAATTATATAACCAAATAATTATGTATAAATATGTTAAATGCAAAGAAGGAGCGGTGTAAGTCTATAAACACAGACAACAAAGGGCCTGATCTAGTCTGGGCAGTCTACGAAGGCTTCCTGTAGGAAGCTGCATTTCAGCCGAGACCTGAGAGCCAGTATGAGTTCGCTGGTGAATGGAGAGTGAGGAGGGGCACTCCAAGCAGATGAAGCATCATATGCCAAGGCCATGAGCTCTCCAGCTACAATGCCACAAAGGATTTGGAGGAGATTGTGAGGAGCCCAGTTGGAAAGCTACAACCACACAGATGTTTATCACAGAATTATTTACAAGAGTGAAATGCCAAAAAACAAAACAAAAACAATGCCCTAAATGTCTAACAAGAAAAAATTGGTTAAATAAGTTATTGTGCATGCATTCAAAGGAATAAAGAAGCCCTGCACAGCCTCCTTTATCACAGAGGACTATTTTGTGATAAAGAAAGAAATGCATAACATATGTTTCATGAACAAAAGTCACAAAACTGTATATACAATATAAGCCTATTTTTATTAAAGAAGAATTGTACATATAGGCATAAAGAAGTCTTGGAGCACATATGCCAACATGTTAACAGTCATTATTTCTAGATGGTGGCATAACAACATTTTTCATTTTCTTCTTTGTTGTTTATCTGTACTTTACAATGGACACATACACACACATACACACACACAAACATAGTATGAGTATGTTAAGTTTGTAACAAGAAACCTTGTTTTTGAAGGATGTATGGGTTGGCAGTTTAATACAGTGTTGAATTGTAGGGGGCTCTCGAGCCGGCAGCCTCAGGTCTGGCCCTGCCCATCTCCACTCTAGGACCCCAGGCACAGTTCTGTGAGCCTGACTTCCTGTCTACAAAATGCATTGTGATTGTTGTGAGGATTAAGTAATGTCATGCCTAGAAAGTGCTTAGCACAGAGTCTGGCCTATTAGTAAGAGCTGAATGAACAGTGTGAGTTAATAATATTGAAAAGAAACAGTCAACGTTTACAAACATTCACCCCCTAGAAACCCGTCTTCACGCAGCTGGGTTCTGCATTTAGGATGGTGTCAGGGGAGGAGAGCCACATTCTACAATCGTGGTTGCTCACATTGTACCTGTGTAGTGGGGGTGTGTGAGGAGAGTAGGCTGGGGGCCAAGCAGACAAAAGGTTTCCATGGCAAACCATGAGACTGGCAGGTTCCCTCCACAGCCTACCCAATTCTTCTCCTCCCCTCTCTCTACCTCCCACCCTTTTCTCTCACCTTCCTCCCACCACCTCTTTCCTATTTCCAAGGCTAAAGTGTGAATTCCTCTGAGGCCAGAGACCATACATTAGACTGGTTGCACATCAGTTCCCCCAGAGCAAGCACCTATTGCTGTATTGTGCACAGCTGTCCCCTTTGACTGTTGTAAGGAGGGAGTCTTATTAGAGACTGCCCCATCCGGTGTGACATTAGACAGGAGTGGTAAAGGGGGGAATGGAAGGGAAAGGCAGACACAAGAGATAATTAGAGGTGAAGGATGAAGAGAGGACAAATTTTGGAGTCAAACACACCTGAGTTTAAATCCAAGCTCTGCTTTTTAAGCTGCTTCTAGCTTTGCTTTCTAACTTCAGGCAAATTCTTTAACCCTTCTGCGCCTATGTTTCCTCATTTAAAAATGGAGACAGTTTTGTCTGCCTCCATGCCTGTTATGAGGATTAAATGAGGCAAGGTGTGAAAATACCAGCACGATCCTGGCATCCTGTTTAGATTAGTTTCCTTTTCCTCCCTCCAGGGCTTTGAGAGTGTGGATGACAGAGGAGCGCTGGTGCTTTTCAGAGAACCAGGGAAGCAGCAAATCAGCTTATTTTGTGGGTGAAGATGGGTTTGACTCTTCAGGTCAAGACAGCCAATTGGAAATATCCATCCGGTGATTGAAATGAGGGACAGGCAGACATGTCTAAGCCATCTTCATAATTGATGCCCAGCGTTATGGGAGTAGATAGGAGGAGATGATAGCTTTGAAGGAGAGAGCCCAGAGAAGAAGAAAAAAAAAGAACATCAAAGTTCTGAGTTCAAGATTGTGGAGGGGACAATTTTAAAGTTTGATGCAGGATGATAAATGAATGATTTGGGGTGAAGGTCAAAGTCACCATGGTCAAGGAGGTCCAGAAACTAAAACCTACATTTATTTTTGTTACAAGGGAAAAATTCTCAAGATCCTTCAATATATTTCACTTGCCAGAGCTCATATAAACGCTGCCCTCATTTTATACTCTGAACACATCTGGTACATCCTTCTATCCACACTGCTGCTCACTATTCTCCAGGAAGCTACAAGAGGGTCATGCTGTTCTTCAAGGTCCAGTTCTGTGTTCTTTTCCTTTTTTAATTCTCATCCAAGGATTTTCTCTCTTTGAGAGAGAAAGAGAGAGAAACATTGATGTGGGAGGGAAACATCAATCAGCTGCTTCCCGTACACACCCTGAATGGGGATTGTAACCACAACCTCGGTATGTGCCCTAACCTGGAATTGAGCCCACAACCTTTTTGGTGTATGGCATGACACTCAACCAACTAAGCCACCTGGCTGGTTGGTCCAGTACTTGTTTTACCACCATGAATACTTTCTCTTCTCTCCAGCCCACCATAATCTAACTCTCCTGCCTCAAACTCTTAAAGTATTTCTTGACTACTGCTTGTATAGCATTCTCTCTGGCTGGAATGGGAAGCGGATTTTATCCCACATGCCAGAGAAAACCTTGGGAGAGAGCAAGAGCGATGCAGATCCCTGAGTGAAAAAAGCTGTTGGAATGTGATAAAGGGTCTCTCACAGGCGAACTCAGGTGCATATGGACAGGGCGTCCACAGGCCCACTATGATGGCCTGGTCATATTGTCTTTTTACTGCTTTTCTTCTTATTTCTGTTAGCTGCCTATGAAAAGCAGATGGCACAGTGCCCTATACCTAAAAAGTGTTCAGTCAATATAAAAGAAATGATTAATGATTTGCCTATGAAGAAAGAGAAAAGGGAGAAAAATTAAATTAATCAATTGGGGTTTCTTTTTAAGGCCCAAGATTGTGCTGGTTGTATTGGCTGCTACAAAATCCAGCTGTTTGGCTGAAGCAGCACGCTTCTAATCTAGATCATTTTCATCACACAAGTATCACCCTGTCAGAGAACAAGAGAGACACATGTTTTTGGAAAATAACTCTAGGTTCTGAGAAAAAGTGGGGGATGATTTAATGAAGGCACTTAATGCAGAGACCATACCCTCCCACAAATGGGGCAGTGTGAATTGGGCTTCGTTAAGATGGGGTACTGGGCCATCCAGTCACTCAGTACTTATGCCCTTTACATTTTAAAACTGCCTTTGTAGTTCAAAGTGCTTGCACCTTCAACTTGCCATGGATAAGGACTGCCAATAAAACAAAACAAAACAAACGAAACTGCTTTAAAAGGTGTGCACCCCTGAAGAAATCTGTACCAGAATCTCTGCTATGAACTGAGTTGTGTCCCTCCCAAATGCAAATGTTGAAGCCCTGCCTCCCAATGTGACTGCATGTGGAGATAGGTCCTAAAAGAAGGAAATTAAGGTTGAATAGACTCATGAAGAGTGGGCCCTGATCTTTATAAGAAAAGGCACCAGCAGTGAAGAGAGGTCTCATCAGAAACTGATTTGGCGAACACCTTGATCTTGGATTTCCAACCTCCAGAACTGTGAGAAAATCGTTTCTGTTGTTTGAGTCACCCAGTCTGTGGCATTATCCCATTGAACTAATATAATCACTCTAACTCAGAGATTTTCAATTGGTGTGCCATGATTGTCAAATAAAAAATTAGATTGTTTGAGAGATGCAAATCAAAACGACAATGCGGTACCATCTCACACTGTCAGAATGGCTATCATCAACAAATCAAAAAACGGCAAGTGCTGGTGAGGATGTGGAGAAAAAGGAACCCTCGTGCACTGTTGGTGGGAATGCATGGTGCAGCCGCCACTGTGGAGAACAGTATGGAGTTTCCTCAAAAAACTAAAAATGGAACTTCCATTTGACCCAGTGATCCCACTTCTAGGAATATATCCTAAGAAGCTAGAAACACCAATCAGAAAGGATAT
>NW_005357311.1:5624659-5634396 GCF_000412655.1 Myotis brandtii | reverse complement strand
GGATGGAACTGGAGAGCATTATGCTAAGTGAAATAAGCCAGTCAGAGAAAGATAAATATCACAGGATCTCACTCATTTATGGAATATAATGAACAACATAAACTGATGAACAAAAACAGATCCAGAGACAGTAAAGCATCAATCAGACTGTCAAACTTCAGAGGGAGGTAGAGGAGGGTGGGGGTAAGGGGGAGAGATCAACCAAAGGACTTGTATGCATGCATATAAGGCTAACCAATGGACACAGACAACAGGGGGGTGAGGGCATGAGTGGGAGGGTTGGGGGAATAAGGACACATATGTAATACCTTAAATAAAGAAATTTTAAAAAATATTAGATTGTTAAATAAAAGAATGACAACAGCTAACACAATAATAGCCATCGGGTGTGAATAAATCAAAAGTATATCTATTTTTTGGTCAAATCAGCAAAAATTATACATTTTTTTTTGGATGCTGCAGAACTTTAGTAATTAGTTTATGTGTGCCATGAGATGAAAAAGGTCGAAATCACTGTTCTAACCCCATCATTAATGGTTCATGTTGAGTTCCCAGAAGAAGTGCTACCAAATGAGTTTTTTACTGGAAGAGGGCACCTGAAAGTCTCACTATGATTTTCGTCACAGCCTTGAGAGAGAATTTGGCCAGGAATTTTTATGCCCATCCCAGAATTAGAGAACTGAAGTCTCCTAGCAGTTAGCCCACTGCCTGGCTCATAGGAGAAGCTCAATAAATACTTGGTGACATAACCTTAGAACATCCCAGGTCTAGAATGAAGGTATCCCAGCTCTTCTCCCAGAGCTCTTCATTTCATTCTGCACTGCTTTTTCTCCGCTGTCACATAGTTTGAGGTGCTGAGAAAGGACTTCTCAAAGCTACCAGCAGGCAGTTGTTATCTGGGTTCAAAATCCTAGCTTAGTGCTCTTGCGCCAGTTGAAAGTCTTAGTTTGAGTTCCCTAAGAAAGCTTCAAATCCAAGTGGTTTATTTGGAAGGTGCAGGAAACACCAGTATGGTGGCAGGAAAATGACAGGGAAAGGAAGACAGCTGATCAAGGTGTGGGCCACTGGAGCTTACTCCCCCTGGGACCTCTGGGGATCATGGTAGACAGGTGCCCTAGAGTTAAATCTCCACCCTGCCACCAAGGGCTACGGGAGCCAGGATATTTCTATAATTCCCGTCAATTATGAGTTGATGGCTGCTCCTAGAGCACATTTATTCCCCAACACATCTGGCATGCCAGAACAGCAGGCAGAAGCTCTCAGGCCAAGTTCTGACATTTAGAAGTTGAGCTAATGGACCCTGAAATAGTGAGGACCAAGGAGATATGGGTGAGACGCAGACAGCGTCTGCCATCTGTAAAAGTAAGACTGATACCCAACTCATTAAATTAGTTCATGTCTGTAATGTACTTAGAAGATTCTAGGGTAGCGATTTTCTACCCTTTTCATCTCATGGCACACGTAAACTAATTACTAAAATAATTAGTAGGGCAAACCAAAAATAATTATAATTTTTGCCGATCTAACAAAAAAATAGGAATAATTTTGATTCATTCACATTGGATGGCTAATGTTGTGTTGGCTGTTGTCATTTTTTACAATCAGGGAAAAAAGGTCAGGGCCCCTGACTAAATATCAGGTATTGCATGTTTTAAAAATTATTGCAGCACACTGGTGGCCAGGGCACACCGGTTGAAAATCGCTGCTCTGTGGTGTACAACTGCTCTGAGTGTAGCAGTATTTGTCACACAGACATAGCAATTTTCTGGTTTTGTATGCTCTTCAAGAACTTGCCACTCTATATTGAGGGGTGAGGTCCCTTTCCCCTTCCCTTGAACCTAGTGGGACTTTGTGACTGCCTTTGTGACTGCAAAGGTATAGCTACTGGCTTTTGGGGCTCGGTCATAGACCAGTATTAAGGTGATACTGGTCTTCCTATCTGTCTCTGTCTCTCTCTTTGTATGTATGAATATGTACATACACACACACACACACACACACACACACACACTTTGGGAGCCCTACCCTGAAGCCACTACACTGGAGAGATCACAGAAAAAGAGAACACAGGAACAGAGAGGGATGGCCAAGGAGCCTGGGCTGTTGGGTTGTTCGAGATTGTCCCAGATCAGTTGCCACATGGCTGAGTGAAGAAGCCTTTGAGATGGCCTCAGCCACAGCCATCCAATACCTGCAACCACAGGCGAGACTCGGAGCCTGACATGCTCAATTACCCAGGATCCGAATTTCTGAGCAGCAGAGACCATGGGAGATAATAAGTAATTATTGTTATTTTAAGACACTAGGTTTGAGATAACTTCTTATGTAGCCATAGTAACCGGACCAATGCCTGATAAAGAAAATAAATACAGTCTTACCTCTTCTACCTACAACCCCTCCTAAGATATGAAAGGAAACCTTCATATTCTGGATTCCACATTCTAGCAGATGGTCATAGCTCAAGCTCATGTTTTTCTAAGTCAGATTTGTACAACGTTGATATGGTAAGATTTTATGTTAAGGTTAAAATACATAAATTAGGTTTAGTATTGGACTGGATATTGTGATGATTTCTCAATACCCATTTTACTTGTCTTCCATCTGCTAGTGGCCTGGTTGTTTGGTCACTCACCTCCAGCTCCACAAATAGGCCCTGAGTGGTGTAAGCCAGCAGGGAACCCCGGGGTCCATACAAGCCAAGCATGAGCCAATCAGCACTTGGCTTTCCCTAGTACTGGTTAGGGATGGTGCAATCAGCACCACCTCCAGGACTTTTGCTGGGGATTCTGCGGTGCAAGAGCATTGTTCCTCTGGGATGTGTTGGGTTCAGACATGCGCACTGGAGCCACTGCAATCTTTTTGCTACCACGAGAGAGACCAGCCTGCGGACAGCATCAACACAAGAAAGAGGCAAGATTGAGAGAACCACAGAGAAAGTAAAGTCTTGATCAAAACATGCCTAAAGCCTAGACTACAACTTCATTTTCAAATATGGGAGCCAAGAAGTTACCTTCATTTTTTACATCACTTTGATATGGATTTTCTGTTACTTGTAGCCAAAAGTGTCCTCATTAAGTCAAGCATCAACACATCAGACACTGTCACTAGGACTAATCCATTAATCTAGTGACTAATGTCACTAGAACTATTCTTCAGAGGTGGTAGAGAAGAGCAATATTTAATCTATATAAAATGTTCTAACACTATGGACATTTTTATAGAAAACCTTGAGTTTTGCCAAGAAAATAGCTGCCATTTTCCTGGCTACCTCTTAGGGATGTGAACACACTCTGAAAGCACCAAGGAAGGATCTGTTCTGGGCCTCAGGTGTTCCTTGACTTGTAGATAGCCGTCTTCTTCCCGTCTCTTCACAGCATCTTTCCTCTCGGTGTCTGTTTCTGTGCCCATATTTCCCCCCTTTAAGGACACCAATCACATTGGATTAGGGCCCAGCCTAATGACACCACTTTAATGTGATTACATGTGTAAGGGCGTGATTTCCAATTAAGGCGCATTCTGAGGAACTGAGGATTAGGGCCTCAACCTATCTTTCTGGGGAGACACACAATTTAATTCATAACAGTGGAGTAGAGGAAGTGGCTTGGGAGGGTATATATAGAAATGATGACACCAGTGATAGAAAAGTTAAAAAATATACCTCATCAAGAACAATTTTGGAGTTGTCCACACATCTGAAGGCCTTGCTTTGATTTGCAGGAGAACGGGAGGCATGGGGCTCCTGAGGAAGGCGCTTTCTGCACTGAGACACGGTGATGTGATGAAAGAATCCGAGCCGGGTTCATGAAACACAGGGCCTGTGTTGCCTCTTTTTTCTAGTTTGGATGTTTTATTACAACAATCTCTGTTTTGTTGGGTGATTTTTTATTTTTTATTTTTTTTAGCGAATACACACAAAGCTCTGACTTATATTATTCTCATTGTATCCAACTGAATGAAATTTATGAAGCTTCTTGCACAGAGTGTTCATTGTTTGCACTGGGATAATTGAAGTGTCAGGAATATTTGCTTATTGAAAACAACTCAGGAAGGCCCTGAGCACCCAGCCAGGCCAGGGCCACAGGCCTGCCACCTTCAGGACAGCTCTGTCCAATGCCTTTCACAGTAAAGGTGCCTTCCCAGCTACGTTAATTTTACCCAGAGGAGGAGCACTGGATCAGGAGTCAGAGGACCTCCTTTCTCATGTGAACTTCACAATTCACTTGTTGTATGACCTTAACTCTGGATAAGGTCACACAATTTCTCTGGGTTTCAAAGTTAAATTGACCTGAATAACATGTTCTAAATCACAGAGTAATAACTTGTCACAGGGATCCTCTGTAGCTTAATGGGTAATCTATAAGAAAACACTTTATGGAGTATAAAATGCTATATAAATGTGTGCTATTGGTAAAAAGTAATCATGTTTACTTCTGCTCAGAGGAGGATATTGAACTAAGGAACTAAAATGGATTACTATTCTGATTATTCTTAATTTTGTCCCCAAGATCTATGCTCTGCCCTCTTCTGCCCTGCTCTGTGCTTTGGGAGACTCACGACTCCAGATCGCATTAGCTAGACTTCCTTATCTTGTGGCTTCTGGTTGGGTTTGGCCAATGAGACCTGCCGATTGGAAACGGGAAGGTAAGAGGAGAGAAAAGTTGGGGTGTTTAATGCTTTGTTTTGTTCTTGACATTAGAGGTTCAGGCAGGAGCTGGGTTCTCCTACAGCTCTGATGGGAAAGCCTCTTACACCCCTGTAGTCCTCAGTGGGCTCTGGGTAATAAATATTATTCCCTCTCCCCTCCTTCAGGTGGAGGAGGGTAATAGTCACCACTGTGGCTGATCCTTGATGCCTATCTCTTCCAGTGGTTCTCAACCTTCCTAATGCCGTGACCCTTTAATACAGTTCCTCATGTTGTGGTGACCCCCAACCATAAAATTATTTTTCGTTGCTACTCCATAACTGTAATTTTGCTACTGTTATGAGTCGTAATGTAAATATCTGATATGCTATATGTGTTTTCCTATGGTCGCGACCCACAGGTTGAGAACCACTGCTTTAAAGTCTCTTCATTGTCACTCTTCACCTGATTCTGGAGACCCTGACTGTAGCCATCATGACCACAATGTGGACCCTAACTGAACTTTTCCTGAGTGAATAATTGCCTCTCTTGCTTGGGAAGGTCTGCGTTTTCTTTTGTCTTTAGCCATTAAATAGGTCTGCAAAATGATTCTGCTCTTGTAGAAATGAGCATCATTGGATCTCAAACAATTACAGGGATTGGGAGATCTTTGCTGTTTCCCATGAGCAACGAGTTGCTTTCTATTTGTTCATGGGTGGCTAAGTCTGTGCCTGTTCTTTCTCTGGAACCTCCTACCACTCTTTTCCCAAGTCCAGTCACCCCTTCTCTCACACTCAGCCACTCTGCTCTCCACCAGCCCACAGGGAGGTTATCCCAGATCTTTGTTTCGACTTCCCACATGGAACACAGCCTCTTCCTCTCCCACTCCTCACCCCCAGCTTCCCTGTTGCTCTTCATGCTGCTCAGGCTTGGGATCTTGGCTCATCTTTAGCATCTCTCCTTGCTCTTTACATGCAAGCAGGCACTGAGAACTACTGCTTCTTTCCTTCAAATATTTCTGGCATTCCTCTTTGCCTTCTCATCACCTCAGCTCAGACCTCTCTGTACTTCCTGAATTTCTGTGACAGGATTTCCAACTGGCCTGTGTTTTTTCAGTCTCTCCCCAATTCAAATGTAGTACATAGATGTTCACCACGTTAGTTTTTCTGAAACTTGGCTTTCATTGTGTTCCATCTCTGGATGACCTTCAGTGACTCTCTGATGCCCGTGAGACAGAATCTGAACCCCTGATCTTGGCATTCAGAGCACTGTTTCTTGTCCTATTTATTATCTGACAAAGCCACTCTGCTCTCCTCACTCCCTTCTGACCACATCAGGAGCTTTTCAGCCTCCAGCCCAATGCCCAGCTTGTGCCCCGCTCCAGAAGTGACGTCTCCTGCCTCCTGTGTTCAGCTTTATTCAAAGCTGAACCTGAATGCCACTTGCTCTCTGAAACCTTCCTTGACCACTAAAAGCCACAGTGGTATTTCCCTCCTTTCAAGCTCTCTAGGAAGCCCCAGGACATGTTTGCTGAACTGAACTTTAACTCATAAGAACATTGTTTTCACTAGTCATTTGAGGCTCATAACATGTTTTGGCCACCAGAGTCTTGCATGCTAGTAGGCCCTTATCATTTATTGAATAAGCAAATCAATAGGTGAAACACACTGGCTTATTCATGCCACTGATTCTTTAAGTGATTGGCACTTAAATGTATTTTGCAAATTAGTGGGTGACACTAAAGCCACATGTTTACTCACTAGGCTTTGGGTCTAAGAAGGAACGGTGGTGATGATGATGACTATAAAAATAGAAATGCCTACCATTTCCATTTGTTGAGTACCTACTATGTGCCCTGCTTCACATATATGATCTCCTTTTCTGCTATTAATCAACTTATAAAACAATTATTATTACCTCTATTTTTTAAATCAGGAAATGGAGGCTCAGAGCAATTACTAGTAAATAAATTGCCCCAAATCATACAGCTAGCAAGGGTAATGCTAAATTTGAACTTGGATCTAACAATGCTAATGCCAGTTCTACCAGCCAAACATCAGGTAGCCTTTGACAGTCTCCTCAGTCACCTGGGGGTGCACTGTGTATAAATGCAGATGTGGCACCATGTCTTTCTTATCTTGAAGCTCTGTGTACCCATTCAGTGATGCTGAGGACAGTGCTAACACATCAGCACACTCACTAATAGTTTACTGATTCCCAGCTGTAACCCACTCCATGCCTAAATTCCAAGTGTTTCTTGTAGAAGGACCTGACCAGGGTTGTGCTGTGGGTTTGAATAGGGATTCAAGCCCACAGTGCAACCTGCCCATGTCATAAAACCTTTAGTTTATCCAATTACTTGTCTCCAGGGCTTTCCCCTCGAAATCGTACACTGCGTCAACCTAGCTAAGCTGGCAGTGTTTCCCAGAACCCTCTTGCCTGTATGGTTCCAATCAGGGCTGGCCACCAGGGGAACTCGCTTGAGATTGGGAAAGGCAGAGGGAAAGCAGCAGCAACTCTGCATCCTGGGGGAGGGTGCCACGTGGGCCCCTTCGCTCACGCTGATCTAATGGCTCACACAGATTCTGGCCTGTGCTCATGGTTCCAGTGTTTCCATGCCTTGTGTTGCTCCCCCACTTTAGATCCCATGTCCTTTCCTGATTCCACAGCTGCTAGCCCCACAGCAACCTCAGGTCCCCACTGGATGCAGAGGCAACAGCCTGCCATTGGCACTGCCAGCTCCCAGCTGTGTAAAGTCCAATCTTTATAACAAATCCCTTCCTCTATATCACTCAGAACAGCTCTACTTGTCTGATCAAACCCTAGCTGATACATCCCTCTTCCCTGGGTCCCCAGGATGTAGTGTCCTTGGTCATGTGACTGCCCCAAAGACATTTGTTCATGGTGATTGGACAAAGTCACTGTCAAAGCAAGAAGCAGCCCAGGATTGGTGAGGCTTTTACACCCTTTCTCTTTCCCTCCCCACAAGACTGTGATGTTGTTTACGGAGGTGGGGGCTAGATCAGATCTGACTGTAGATCAGATCTGACTGGTAGTGAAACCCCACGTAAGACGCTGCAGAATCATTCAAGGCAGTTGCTGCCCAAGCAAACCTGAGGTGAACTCTACTGTCACTGCTTTTGGAGGTTGTGTGCCAACCCCCTCCCCCACCCTTGTGGTTGCTCTTAGATGTCACTGCCTCCATCTCCTGTGCATAGAGCTGAGCCTGTGATTAGTCACAGGCAGACTAGGTTAAGGGGGTGCCTGTACTAAGTGCTTTGATCTCAGAGGCTCTGAAGACTTATGCTGAAAGGTACCTGCCTTCATCCAGGTGTTTTAAAGTCTGAAACTTTACCATTACAGAGTCGTTCCTTTGGATTACTCTTCCTGGCCTTTGTTATTAAAATGCCACGCAGCTTTAATAAACGGTGCAGTGGGAAAAACATGATTTCTGGAATTATATAGCTTTGAACTCAGTTTTATTTCTGCTATTCAAAATAGCTGTGAGACTACAATAAAGTAATTATTTAGCCTTTTCAAGCTTCAGTTTTCTGACTTATAAAAATGGGAATAGTAATATCCAATTTTGTATATATCTTAGTCCATTCAGGCTGCTACAGTGAAAGTATTATAGACTGAGTGAGCGGCTTATACACTACAGAAATTTATTCTTATAATCCTGAAAGCTGGAAGTCCACGGTCAAGGTGCTGGCAGGTTTGGTGTCTGGTGAGAACCCACTTTCTATTTGTAAATCCACTTTCTTGCTGTGTCCTCACAAGGTGGAAGGCGCTGTCTGTCACCTCTTTATGAAGGGCACTATTCCATTCATGACTCCAATTTTATAACCTAATTACCTCCCAGATTCCCCACCTCCTAATACCATCCCATTGGGGATTCAGATTTCAACATATGAGTTGGGGGGAGGGAGAAGCACACACATTCAATCCATAGCAGTATACAAGTCAACAAATGTGAAAGTACCCAGCACAATGTTTGTCATATAGATGATGCTGAGTAAATGTGAGCATTTACTCCTAATTTCCTTTTCTTGAACTGGTAATGCATTGGAATTCTTAGTATGGCACTGAGTATGCACCATATTTATTGCATTCTCATCACAGTTAATGAAGGGGTAAGGGTCTGCTATAAATGTGCATATGTGTTTTGATGGGGTATTTTTTATATATATATATATATTATATATTAGAGGCCCGGTGCACAAAAATTGTGCACTAGAGGGGGGGTGGTCCTCCGGCCAGCCTGCACCCTCTCGCAGTCCGGGACCCCTCAGGGGATGTCCACCTGCCAGCTAGGCCCAATCTGCCTGGAGATCAGTCCTAAGCCATCAGTCAGACATCCCTCTCACAGTCTGGGGCTCTCGCAGTCTGGGACCCCTCGCTCCTTACCGCCTGCCTGCAGTGGAGGCAGGAGAGGCTTCCACAACTGCCACTGTGCTCACCAGCCATGAGCCCGGCTTCTGGGAGCACACTGGGAGCCCTGTTGGAGCTCACTGACCACCAGGGGGCAGCTCCTGCGTTGAGTGTCTTCCCCCTGGTGGTCAGTGTGCATCATAGCTATTGGTCATTCCACCTGTTGTTTTGTAGATTTGCATATTAGGGTTTTATTATATAGGATACTTTTAGAAGAGAGAAAGGTCACCAGAAGAGGAGGTAAGTAAGTTTGGAAAAACTAGCTTATTTTTACTTACCTTTCTGTATTTCCATTGTTACCATGCTAATTTAAATTGCCCCCCCTCTCCTGGATTATTTCAATAATCTTACCTGGTCTTTATGGCTTCGTTATCGCCTTAGTTTATTTCTTCTTAGAAATCAGTGATTTTTTCAAAATATGAATCACATCTTATCTAAAGCCCTTATTATCCCTTGACTCTTTGAATTATACTTGACTCTTTGAGTTATAGTTTATCTAAACGCTAATCTTGGCCTGAAAGCACTTCACATCCTGGCCCTAGTCTACTCCTCCTCCCTCAGCTTCATTTTCTTCTTCTCCCCCCCCATCACTCACTACATTTTAGCCACACTAGAGTTTTCCCAGAATCTTGGATCAGTGAACTCCAGGCCGTTGCCCATGCTTCTGTCCTCCTCTACCTTCTCC
>NW_005357311.1:5574303-5624649 GCF_000412655.1 Myotis brandtii | reverse complement strand
CCTTCTCTCCCTCCCTCTTCTCTCCTCTCCTCTCTTCTTCCCCTCCCCCCATTCTTTTGGTTTATGCCTACCCAACCTTCATACCTTTGCTCATATGTAATTTCCTCAGGGAGACTTTCCTGATGGAATAAAATCAGGCTCACCTCTTATTCTTTCCCATATAAGAGCTCTTCTATGATTTTCTTATTGTAGCTCATGTTACATTTCAACGTTATAGAATTATGTGTGTAGTTTTTTTCTAAAGTGTTGTCTCCTCTTACACACTCTTGTTCCCCTTCTGTTGCCAGAAGCTAGCTGTGCCCTGCACACACAGGTCTCAATAGTAACCCTGGGAAAGGTCTATACAAGTCTCAGAGGCTCTGAAGACTTATGCTGAAAGGTACCTGCCTTCATCCAGGTGTTTTAAAGTCTGAAACTTTACCATTACAGAGTCGTTCCTTTGGATTACTCTTCCTGGCCTTTGTTATTAAAATGCCACGCAGCTTTAATAAACGGTGCAGTGGGAAAAACATGATTTCTGGAATTATATAGCTTTGAACTCAGTTTTATTTCTGCTATTCAAAATAGCTGTGAGACTACAATAAAGTAATTATTGGGATTCACATTTTCTCTCCTCACAGGGGAGTCATAGTTCTTGGGTTTTCGATCCCAGAGTCTTACAAAATCCACTCAGAAAACACAGATCCTGTTTACCGCTATATTTCACTTTTTGTTTTTTTTAGTTTTTAATTTTTTTAATTGAGTCATAACTTACACAGAGTAAACTGCACAAATAGTAAGTGTCCAGATGGCGAGTGTTTCATATGTATACACCCATGAAATCACCACCCTAATCAAGATTAAGAGTATCCCAGCATCCAGCAGGCTCCTCTGTACCCTCCAATTACATAACCCCTCCCACACTCCCATCCTGGCCAGGTTAACCACTCCTTTGATCTCCATAGATTAGTTGGTCTGTTTCAAAATTTCATGTAAATGGAATCATACAGTGCATATGTTTTTGTGTGTATATGTGTGTGTGTTTTGTCTGGCTTCCTTTCTTCAACATGTTTTGAGATCCAATCAAATTGCTGTGTATAGCAATAGCTTTTTAAAAATTTTTGTTTAATTGTTGAGTAGTATTTTATTGAATGCATATATTATAATTTATCTGCCCTACTATTGTCAGACATCGAATTGCTTTCAATGTTGGGCTATTAGGAACAAAGCTGCCATGAACACTCTTGTACATGTCTTTGGTGGACATGTCTTTGGGGTGAGAATGAGGTGTGGAATTGGTGGGTCTCTATCTTCTATCCTATGTCATATCCTTCAAAACATCCTGACACATCTCAATCAGAACTTACAATTTGCGGTTAAGTTGGGTGATTATCCGCATGGCACTAAACTTCTTATCTGGGGCATTTCAGGACTCTGTGTCAAGGTCATTTGGGCCTATGCAATTGCAGGCATGAGCAACTTAAAATCATAATCTGAAGGGGCTCTGACCGTTGAAGCTTAGTTAGGAACCATGATAAGTCATTTAAAAATGGTAATCTGAGCCAATAGGAAACATTCTATTTGTCTAAACCATTTAGCTACAGAAGCATTTCTAGAACACATTTTCTCCATTACAATGATCCTAAGAGAATTGCTTTGGCGGTTACTATAAAATGCTCTAACTATTCCTTAATGTGTGATTTATTCGATAACTTACGCTACTGCCAATAGTAATATTGACTGTTTGCTAATCCCAGCCAGTGGAGACTTTCTAACAAGACTGTGTCATGATTTTTCCTTTCTTCAGGAACACATAGGGTTAATAAGCTGTAACCATTAAACAACATTTACCAAATTCTGTGTGACCTTTATCCAAAAGGTAGATTACATTGATGGAGGAAAAATGTAATCCCTGCAGATTCTCTTGCTAAAAACTTCCTGTCTAGAAAGAATACTTGCTTGTGTTTTGTGTTTTTTTTGTTTCGTTTGTTTGTTTGCTTGGTTTTTTGTGTGTCTTGTTTTTCTTCATATGTTTGTGGGAGAATCTGCAAACATTTCCCTCAGTGACCTGCATGAGGTAGGAAAAGCTCAGAGTGTGTCCCCAGAGAGGTACTAAGTGCAGTTAGAACACCTTCCCTGTTTGAGGCAGTGGACCAACCATTTCCCTAGACCTCCCTGAGTCCACTTTTAAGAACTCAAGATGCTCATCACCGTACAGGGGCTGGGACCACCCAAAATAAAATATTCAGCAGAGAGATGGACACATACTGAAAATATCTGAATCTTGCTTTGAGTGTAAATGGGAGACAACCACATCATTTAGACCCCTGCCCCTGAGTGTCCTGAAATGATTCTCTCATTGCAATGAAAAGCACCCCAGGAATAGGAGGCAGCCCCTAATTTTGACTAACTTCTAAAATAACATTAAATTATTTTATTTTGTTCTTACTGTAAGCCTATGAAGCAGATATTATCATCATCCTCAACTTAAAAACAAGGGAACTGGGGCTCTGAGAGGTTGAGTATTTTGACTAGCGCAGCAGTTCTCAACCCGTGGGTCGCGACCCCTTTGGGGGTCGAACGACCCTTTCACAAGGGTCACCTAAGACCATCAGAAAACACATATATAATTACATATTGTTTTTGTGATTAATCACTATGCTTTAATTATATTCAATTTGTAACAATGAAAATACATCCTGCATATCAGATATTTATATTACGATTCATAACAGTAGCAAAATTACAGTTATGAAGTAGCAAGGAAAATAATTTTATGATTGGGGGTCACCACAACATGAGGAACTGTATTAAAGGGTCATGGCATTAGGAAGGTTGAGAACCACTGGACTAGAGTCACACAGCTTCTAAGGAGTGGAATGGGGATTTGAACCCAGGCAGCCCAATTGGCAGAGCCTGACATGGTCTGGGGAAGAGCAAGCTCCAATGCAGATGGCATCCTTTTAAGTTTTATCTGAAAATATCATGCAAGTTCACCTTTACCGCACAGAGAAGATAAAGAAACAAATAAATATGAGGAGAAGGAAATGGAAAATAAAACGCCCACTGGGGTCTGGCTGTTCCTACACTTGAATAGAGATGATTCTGAGTCTGCTACCAAAAATGACCTTGAATTGAAACTCTTGCATAGGAAGCTGCTGTGATGCACTCACAGAGACCACAGCACATCTCTGCAAGGGCTCCAAGCACCATCGTCATGGTTGCTTCCAGTGGGTTGTGGGGAGGGGAGGCTGGTGAAGTGGTTTCCAGTTCCGATGCACTACCTGACTGTCCACACCAAGTCTGGGTTTTCCTCTCTACAGGATGGAGCCCATGGGAGGCGAGATGGGCTTTCCAAGGGGGAGAGTCTTCCATCAGTGGCTTCTCAAGATGTGGAGGCAGAGCTTCAGGTAACATGGACATGGGGAGGGGTTATCTTCAGCAAATACCAATGTCAGGCAGGCCCTCCACTCTTTGACCTCATCTCCTAGTTAGTGTTCTTCCTCTTTTCTCTGCTTCAGCTACACTTCAGCCCTTTTACTGTTCTTAGAACACAACAGGCACGCTGCTGCCTCAGGGCCTTTCCACATGCTCTTTCCTCTGCCTGAAACCCTCCCCCTAGGCACCCCCACCCCACCCCACCCATGCTTTCAAGCTTTTCCTCAAACATGCCCTTCTCCACAAGACCTTCCCTAATTACCTGTTCTAGCCACAATTGCATGCTGAACTCCAACTTCCCCTTCCCAATGCACACACATGCTCCCTCTTCCCTTCCCTGCTTAAGTTTTCTCAGCACACTCCCCTATCTGGTCTACTATACATTTTACAGGCTCTTCTTATTTTTCAAACTGTCTCCCCTAGCTGAAGCTGAGTTCCATGAGGACAGGGATTTATGTGTGCTTGGTTCCCCTCTGTATTCTAGCACATCGAATAGTATGTAGCCAGTACTCAATAACAACATGTTGAATGAATTCATGAGTGAATTAATGAATCCTAGCTCTCCTATTCAGTAACTAGACAACGTTTAGCAAATTAGTTAACATTGTCTGCACTTCATTTCTGCAACTGTAAAACTGGAATGATACTAGTAATTCCTACCCTGCTACTGTGAGTTTTAAAGTTTACAAAAGTATATGCCTAGTACAATACTTGCATATATTCAATGAGACTTTCAAGTTCAATGAAAGTAATACAAATAATAGCAAACATTTGTAGATGTTTCCTATGGGCCAGGCACTGCTTTAAGCACTTTATGTACCTTAATTCATTTAATTCTTGCAACATTTTATAAGGTATGTACTATTATTATCACCATTCTGGTTTGAGAAATAAAGACATAACTTGCCCCAGGCCATATGACTAGAAAATCATTGAGCCTGGGTTTGCACTCAGGCCCATCTTAAGCAAAGTCCAAAACTTAACCACCTCACCACACTGCTTCCCCAACACAGGAAGACATAATTTATATGATACAGGCATAGATGATATCCTTTCAAGTACTGAAAACCTCAATTTACAAATCTTAGTTTTTAAACTCATTAAATGTCTTTATGAATCAAACATGCTAATAATTCATTTTCTAAGTAAATTGGAATATTTAGATAGGGATCAAATTGCATTTAACTCTAGGCTATGAAATATCTTTGGCTATGAAATGTTATCATTGAGAGAATATTCAGAAATTGTGTTTTATTTAGACACAGTCTATTTGAACCAACACATTTACATTTTTAAATAGAGAGCAGTGCTATTTAGTTTCCAAAGTTGAGTGGAAACAAAAACCAAGGCTATGTAGGCACACCCAAAATGGAGCACCTGCTTTTGAACCTGCGTCAAATATTATTAGGTTTTCGTGTGATTTGGCTTCAAACGCTTGTGATTCCTGAGCATCTAGCATATCTGATAACCAGCAGTCATTCATAGTCTATTTTAGGTTTGGTTATTTAAATGCTAGGGTTCACTCATGAGAGAGAGCTCATTGAGGCTGTGCCTTCTTCGTTCATGGTGTTAGTTCAATAAATCATTGAATAGCCAACAGGGAGGCACTCACACACAAACTTTCCAAATTGTCTCTAAAGACTTTCAGTTCCCTTTTTTCTTTTTTTCTTTTCTATTGCCTTCCCAGTGAAGGCTAAGACATTGCCAATTTGCCTTCTTATGATTTCTCTAGAAGGTCGTGTGTGGCCCAGGAGTTCAGTTGGGACCCAAGTTTTAATTTCCCATTGGTTTTAGTCTGGTTCTTTTTCTTGGAAGAAACAGAAAGGCAAGGGATTTTAGCATATTGTATTATGTCACATTATTTTTAAATGATAATGGAATGTTCATGGAAATCTAAGAACAGGAGTCGTATTAAATCTTGGCCTCAAGGAGCCCAGACTTCAAAGGTGATTCTAGATTCAAAAAGGCTCCCAGGACTTCAGCAGCAGGAACTCATGGATCTTTGATTCTATGATTAAATGTAGCATGTTACATGTCTCCTTCTTCTGGACCTAGTACTGACTGATGGCTATGCTTGCTTCAAGTTCGAGGCCCTACATGAAAATCTACTGGTCCAGTTCATTTTTCAGGACAGACTGTACCTCCCCGATGAAGCCCATGGATTGTGTACCATTGGCTCAGATGCCTGGGCCAGGGCCAGTCATCTGTGGACAGAGGAGGTGGGGCACTGGGTACTAAACATGGCTGACGGGGCCTGCCCCTTCAGCAGAAAGTGTGGGCAGGGTGGATCCCCTCCAAAGAGGTTGTGGGTAGGTTGGCGCAGTGTTGACCTTTTCAGATACCATCCTTTAAGAGACTGACGTGTTACCCAAATCACATAGTATAATACCAATGTAAGGTGATGTTATATTGACAAAGATATGGATGCAATTCAGAAAGATATTTACAAAGCCACCTGCAGGCATCTTTGCAATTGGCATGCTTCAAATATAAAACAACTTGCATTATTTCTTTGTGATAGGTTTTATCTAAAAACAGTTATTCTTTTAAGTCCATGTGTTAAAGCTCTGTGGCTTTCTCACTCAGGACCTTAAAGTTTTGGTGAGCAGATTGTACTTAGCACAGTTCTCGCCAAAGTCATTCATAGAGATTTCAACTTGATGATCAAAGTGAAGCTGCATTACTTAGCTATTGAAGTTGCTCAGCTAATTACCGAAGTTTTGTTGTGATTGAGCTGGTCAAAATCCATTGGTTGGTTATAACCCATTGGTTTTAGTCTGGTTCTTTTTCTTGCAAGAAACAGATGTATCCACAATGCCCTGGGCCACAGTTTTAAACACAAGCAGAATGTGTTCAGGACTCTAGAGGTTACTTGTGTCAAATATGATGTCAGTATGATGCCCACGGTACTATGAGGTCTTCTCTGAGGACAGGTCTTCTGCCACCCAGGGACTCTGAAGAATAAGAAACATCAAATGGGGACATTTCAATTGGGATAAGAGTGTTAAGGAACCCAGGTCAAGATCCAGGTCTGGATTCATCACTGCAATGGGTGGGAGGGTTGTGGTGGTGGTGGTTGGGAGTACTGATATAAAGGCATAAGGCATGACAAACTTGGCCTACATTACAGTTCTGGTGAACAAAACTCCCTAGACAAAGACCAAATCCTTACGTTTAAGATCTTAAGATGAGTTGAGTCACTACCCATGGCAGGCATCGGTGATCTGCATGTGTAGAAACTGCCCTCCCTTCTCTTGACTCCCCCACAGGAGCCAGTTCCTCCTGTCACTGATGACCCGTAGCACTAGCTGTGCTTCTCTGTGGCCACGCCACTTTCTACCTGTGTTTACAGTCTCTATCTGATTTTTCTCCACTCTCTGATGGAAATTCCTTTGAAGATGATCAATATCTTATTTATTTTGATGTCCCTGCCATGGCTTGGAACATGATAGGCACCTAATAAATATTTGTTGGATGAATGGGAATAAGAACCTACATTACCTTTCAGTCACCATGTTGTTTCACTGCACTCTCTGCACAGTGATGGTATTTGGCACAGGAAGAATGTCTGAGGTGGGCTCATTGCTGATGGAAGCAAGTTTCAGTGTCAAATTTATTTAAAATTTTCAAATATCTCTAATGTAGGGACTGTGAAACACCAGCAGCATATCTTGTACTATATGGAAGGGACCACAGGCACAGATGATTCTCAGAGGAAGATGGAATACTGAGGAGCAGATCAGGAGAGCTCTTAAGAGTGGAAAAGCTGGAGAAGGAGGAGGAGAGGAGGGTAATAGCTAACATTTACTGACCGTTTACCATGTGCCAGCCCCTATTGTAAGCATTTTACATACATTAACTCATTTAACACAACAACCCTATGGTGAAGGCTCTGTTATCTCATTTTACAGATGACTCTGGTGCAAACAGAGCAGCCTGCCCTGTGGTCATGCAGTCTGACTTGCTGGGCTCTGGGACCCACTTCTCCTCCTTTCCCCTCCCATTCTGTTTGTACCTTATGAATTCAAAACTTTGTTTGATAAATGTTAATTAGTGCTAAATATTAAATATTAATATATGATTTAAGCCCTGGCTGGGTGGCTCAATTGGTTTGCACGTTGTTCCATACACCAAAAGGTCACAGGTTCAATTCCTGGTCAGGGCACATACCTAGGTTGTGGGTTTGATTCCTGGCCAGGGCATGTATGGGAAGCAACCAATTGATGTTTCTCTCTCTCTCTCTTTCCCTTCCTCTCTCTCTCAAAATAAAAAAAAAATCCTCATATCCTCAGGGTGAGGATTATATATATATAGTTTAAGAGTCATTTGTTCAATAATTAATCTATTCACAAAATTTCGTGTGAATTTCATTATTATGTGACAGACACTTCTCCAACAGTGAGTATATTTGCCTTCTTAGCAAGCCTTGAGTGGTGAAAGATGAGGTGATGATCAGTCTTGGTTTCTTCCTGAAGTAAGCCTAGGTCTTTGATATTCCTCAAAATAAAATGTCAGATAGACAAATGTATTTCTGCCTGAGATTAATACTTCTCAGAACATAATGTGGGTGCAATATTTTTCAAAACAAAACAAAACGTTCCTTCACTGGTGTGAGGGTGGAGAGAGATGGAATGAAGGTAGAGTCAGACAGCCCTTCCTGCCACAGCTGTATGTGTGGCTCCTCCAATAACCATGGTGTCTGCTTGGGCGGATCCATTCTTCCAATCATGCCAGACGAAGGAGTTCTCGGCCTTGAATCTGCTCTGACTTCCAGAGACATTACCCTTAAACCTCCAATGTTATTTGGTTAAACACTTCCCACTTCCCAGAAGGGTCCCCACCTGTTTTTATTGGTGATGTTTAGAGTTGGCCAATAGAGAAAGCCTCCTCACTAGAGGCTGGAGGCTGTGTCTAAGAGAAGCAAAGTCAAATGGGACAAAGGTTTTGGTCCTGTAGATAAAACACACACACACACACAAAAGTCCTCTCACCCTTCCAGGGACTTAAGTGTCCTGTGAACACACTGTCCGAAGAAGAGCAGAGATTACGTAATTCTTCACGTATTATACTTGGCCAAAGTGGAGAATTGGGGTTGCCCCCAGAGTTCTGATTTGGCAACATGAGTACTTCATAATAATGCAACGCTATTCCTATATCCACATGCCTAGAACAACCACACCTCTACTGGCACTCAAAAGTATTTGTAGAATGAATGAGTGAATAGAAAAATATCTGGAAAGGTTGCATCAATTGTAGATGTTGAAAATAATTAACATCCCTTTAAGTGGCTGCAAATTCTGGTTTTTCTATTATAAACATGTGTTATTTTATGTAATAATAGTTTTAAAAAATGTAGCCTCCATTTTCCTGGAAATTACTGATTTGAAACTGATTGAGGGCAAAGATAGGACTGGGATTCAGTGGCTTTTTTATTGCCAAGCTCAGTTTTATTGTGTATAGGACATCTGTAACACTTGTGGGTTAAGGTCCTGGAGACTGGACCCTTTTTAGACTCTGGATCAGGTTAACACTTTCTAGCCAATGGGGAAAGTAACCACTTTGTTCTCTAAGGAAAGGGCATCTTGAAATCACAGAATGTTAGAGTTTGTCTTGCTGAATTCTCTTAGTTTTTAGAGTCCAGAAAGGTGGACTCAGGAAAGGAATCAGGACCCAGATTTTCTAACTATAAGCACATTTCCCCATTTTGTGCTGTATCAGTCAGATACCCAGCAAGAAACTGGTGGACCATACAACTGGAAATTGAGGAAAATGTAATAGAGGGACTATGTAAAAGATGTAGACAGGTAAAATGACCAGAGAAGAGAGTGGAACATTCTGGGCATGCAAAATGTTACACCTTAGGCCTGAGGAAGGCAAGAGTGGGAGTAGTCATAGGACCAAGTGGGAGGTCGGGGTATTAAGAAGTGACTGACATAACCCTTCTGCAGCAATAGGAACCAGCAGCCCAACCTCATTCCTTTCCCAACTGGAAGCCAAGGGCCAAGAGAGCTTGTTGATTAAGTTCAAAGAGCTCAACATCCCAGGGCAGAGTAGAGTGAGTAGGGTGGACAGTGAATTTGGAGGGGTCCATGGGAAAACCCCAGCACATTTGCTCTCTAGAAGATAAACCCAGCTCTGTCTTTGTCCTTACTCATCTTCGAAGCAATAGCAGCCTGGACAGTTGAGGTTACATTTTAAAAAGCTATTATTAATAAGTAATACATATTTGTAATATAAAAACCAGAACATGCAGCTATTTAAAGAGATAATTACTCTCAGTATTTATGATTGATACCTTTCAGGACTTTTTCTATTCATTCATTTATTGATTCATCCATCCATCCATCCATTGATTCACTCATTTATTCATGCCACAAATATTTACTGTCAATGTGTGCCAAGGTGTTCTAGGCATGTGTATAGGAGAATTAAAAAAAAATAGACCAAAATCTTTCCCTTAAGGCAATAATACTCTAGTGGGGAAGAGTCATAATAAACAAGAGAAATAACTAAAATAATGGTATGCGAGATACTGATTAAGTAGTAAGAAGAAAAATAAAGCAGGGCAAAGGAATAAGAGTATAATGAGGGAGTGTTATTATAAATTACTATAATTTTAAATAAGGCAGTCCGTCGTGTGTGTGTGTGTGTGTGTGTGTGTGTTTGAGAGAGAGAGAGAGAGAGAGAGAAAGAGAGAGAGAGAGAGAGAGAGCAATGAGTTCAGTTCCTGGCTTTTCCTTTGGCTAATTGCTGAGTGTTCAGGTAATGGGGAGTGTAGGCGGTGTGACTTCCCCCCTCCCTCGCAGTTTCAAAATGTCTCTCCTTAGATTTTTTAAAGGGCAAAGCTTTCTCCACTCATTATATTAACCATTTAAAAAGTGCGGTGGGGAATCCTCAGTGCAGGTTTAGTAGTCAAATTCATGGTGTCCATCTGTCTCTTTCTAGCTGGGCGACTTGTGGGAACTCATTTAACCTCTCTGCGCCTCAAGTTCCTCATGTGTGAAAACATAGGTTTTGGTGACAATGAAAGGAAATAAGATTAGATTTGAGAGGGACCTAGTGTGCAGCACACAGCGGATGGTCAGGAGATGGTGGCTTCTTTCCTCTACTGGGCAGAGCTGCAGAAAAAGGCATGTTCTGATAAAACCACAGACTCCAGATCCACAAAACTGGGGAGGTTGCTGAAGAGTCTAAAAGTAAAAGCTGGCATTAATCGACCACCTCTGTGCTGAGCAAACCTTTACACATGCATCTTGCTAGATCCTCACAGTTTAAGATGAGGAAATGGCAGCACAGATCCCCTGGCAGAGCTGGTAGGCCCCAGAAGCAGGGCTTGACTCCAAGTTTGGCTGATATCAAAGCTGGGGCTCTCTTTATCAGGTGCTGTGCTCCTCCTCCCCCTGCCCTGCCCTTCCCACATGAGGAAGAGTCAAGGTTGGATGAAGCCAGTGTAGGGAAGGGTTTTCTCATAATTTGAAAGCCCACAAAGATCTCTAGATTAACAGATAAAGACTGTTTATGACCCCAGAAGAACCTCTATATGAAATTCCATTAATGTGATGGTTCTGAAAGGGGGATGCTAGGCTGATTGCTTGTCGATCACCTGGGTAATTTAAAAAATGCCAGGGCTGTGCCCCTTGGAAATTTTAGTTAAGCAGGCCTGGCATAAGGCCTGGGTGTCCATATGTTTCAACATGGTCCAGGTGCTTCTGACATGTAGCCATGTTTGAACAGCTCCCTAGGACCCAAACTACTAAAGTAGCTTGGAAATCTTCTGTTCCCTTCTCCTGGTTGTCACGAGGAATATGAATTATAACTCTTCCCAATGGTAGTGAACATGCTGAGTAATCTAACCCAAGCCTTATCCAAAACTTTGATAAAGGTTTTGGGACAGGACAAGGTCTACTAGTAGTTGCCTTGAAGCATTAAAAGGAGAAACTTCCGCCTAGTCAGACCTATGATCAGTGTTCTTTTGCCACTAAAAGGACAGTCTGTCAGCTGTGCTACTCGCCAGGACACAGTTTCCACAAGGACATTATGCTTTGCCGAAATCAAGGTACACAATGTCTGTGCTGCCCTTCACTTAACATTCTAGAAAACCCAACAAAAACAAAGCGCAATTGGTTGACATAAACTTTTTGTTGTTGGTGGTGTTAATCCTTGCCCGAGGATATTTTTCCATTGATTTTTAGGGAGAGTGGAAGAGAGAAGAAAGAGAGAGAGAAACATCGATGTGAGAGAAACACATCGATTGGTTGCCTCCTGCATGAGTCCTGACCAAGGCCTGGACTGGGGAGGAATGTGCCCTTGACAGGAATGGAACCCGGGACATTTTATTCCATAGGCCAATGTTCTATCCACTGAGCCAAATCAGCTAGGACAGTTGGCATAAACTTTTAACAGTGAACCCATACTATCTGTCAATGATAGCAACTTGATTTCCAAGGGCTCAGAAGTGTTTTTTTGAGAAACGAAAGAACCTATTGTCTTCTTGGTAGGTTTCCACCAATGTGAACTGGAAAATGGCACTTCAATTAATTGTAAAATCAATTTGGGCCTCAAATGGTGTCAGTTAGGTCTTCATATTGCATTTCTCTCAAGAATATGAGTTTGCATTATTGGCATATCTAGGAACTTTGGAGGGAAGAAAGTGTTGGAATGATTCTAACCCGGTGATCTTGAAGTTGTACATTTACCACCTTTCTTTGGTAATGAAGAAAGGAGAAAGCTACACCATCATTTATTAAATGTAGATCATTTAGCTCGTCTACACTGGCAGCCTCAGACTCACACCCATCCTGTTGCTTCCTTGATGACAGCAAATAGATCTGACCTCCCTCTTCCTCCATTAAAGCAAACATGGAGTCAAACTTCCTAATTGGAAGGGGAGGGTTTTTTAAATTGGTTTATGTGTTTTTGTGTTATTTTTTTTTTAGAAGAGTTGATTTTTTATTTTTTGCATTTGGGTCTAATATCTTGGTGACTGTCAGTTCCTTAGGAGTCTTTAAATGCCCCAGTCAGTCCTTTGGAAGTGACTCTTACTATCTTAAGGATATGGCTTAATCAACACTGCCCAATACTTCTGTTCTTTATGTTACCTTTCATCTTGATGTTCATGGTTTTAGACTCTGAGGGAAACCCTTCATTGGACTTACTTACCATAAGGTGCCCTATTTGAATGAATATCTATCTGTATATATGTATCAACATATTAAGAAGTCATAGTATTAATACCACCGTGAAGAAATTATTCTTTATTTTAGTAGAGATTCACTATATTACCCTTTAAGTAATGAACAGTCAATATAATATATTTAAATCTATGCTCTCATTTGCATAACTTTGTGTATTGTATATCACTCTATATATACATGTAAAGATTGTCCTGTCATCATTCATCACTTTCCTTTAACAAACTGACATATTCTTTGGTTTTATTATAAGTTATGATATAAGTTATTATTTTTCAGAGTATTATTTTTTAATTATTGAAGAGCATATGAAAATTTTGAAGAGTCATATGATAGCCTCCATCTATTGAGTGCATTTCCACCAGGCACTGTTTTTTAAATGCCTACATATTAAATTATGACATTCAGATGTAATTATTGTTCTCTGTTACCTCTAACCATTTTGCTTTTCTTCCTCAACTATCACCTTAAACCTTGTAACTCTAAGAAAGAGTTTTTTTTCTTCTTTTGGAAAAAAAGAATTCTAATATGTTAATCAATACTTCCTTATTGATTTTTTGGCTTCCTAAGTTAACTTGAGCTAGGGCCCGATGAAATAGTCTTTTATGTTAAGGTTGAAAACTTTTATTAAGAAGTGATATTATATCTATGTTAGTAGAGCCAGAGACTGATTTAAAGATGGCAGAGGATTATTAAATCCATACCTTTGTTCATGCTCATAGCAGGAATTTATTGAGCACTTACTATATGCAGGACACTGGTAGACATTAGGGAAGCAGAGATTATGAGTACTCCTCAGACTCTTCCTCTACATCTATCACACAAATTACCTAAGTACTTAGGCTACTGGGCATATGTCCCCATACATTTTAGGGGCAGATGCTGGCACCTTCTTTTCTGATCCTCCCATATTCTTATTTGTGTACTCGTCTTGAGGACTATAGAGTTTTTATTGAACTATTCATGCTTTACGACTTGGTCTGGATCCAAGGCCCTTGGTGACAGAGGATCCATTTAGCACCCCTAACCCCAGAAGACTCCTTTTGTTAAGTGGATTATTTGTATCTTGTGCCCGTCAGCGACCCAGTATTTTAGAAACAGAGGGGATTTTTACCTAGAGACAGTAATGGTTATCTGACCTAGAGCAGATGTGAATGAAATGGTGATGCTCTCACCCAGTTCAGGGGTCATGACCCTCTGTTGGACATTCTTTCTTCCAGACTGGGCAGAAGGTCCAGCCTTGTGATTTCTCTGAAAAACTTTAAAAATACTTTGTCTCGGTAGCTTCCTTTTACTTCACCCTTTGACCCAAAGGTTGCAACTTAATTTGTCAAGGCCAATTCTTGTAAAATAATAATGCCCTACTTAGGCTCTGACCTTGATATAGGTTAGATTACCATGGAAATAATTGGGAGGGTGAGTGGGAGAAATAAAACCGCAAAGCAGCCAAAATAGCAATCACAAATGCCAACCACTAAAGCCCGTGCACTTTTCTCTGGTGAACAGACTCCTAGGCCCAGTGTGTCAGTTTCCTATCCCTGCTGAACAAATCAGCCCAAACTTAGTAGCTTCAAACAACACAAACTTATTGTCTTACAATTTGGGAGGTCAGAAATTTGAAATGGGTGTCCCTGGACTGAAATCACAGTGCCAAGAGGACAGCATTTCCTTCTGGTGGCTCTCAGAGAGAAGCTTCTTGCTGTCTGAATTTCTTGGCTTCTGGCCGCCATCATCATCAAAGCCAGCAATGGCTGGTCGAGTCTTCCCCATAGTGAATCACTCTGACATTGACTCTCCTGCTTCCCTCTTTTTCTGCTAAGGCTCCCGTGATTACAGTGAGCCCACCCAGTAACTTAGAATATTCTCCACATCTCAAGGTCGGTTAATCAGCAACCTGAATTCCTCTTTGCATGGAACATTATATAATCATCAATTCCAGGGATAGGACATCATCTTTGGGGGTCATTATTGTCTTCTACACTCATGCTATATATATCCTTAGTTCATAGTAATGCAAATATGGTTATTTGGTTTATGAGTTGTCAAAAGTGGGGAGCATTGTGAGTGGTAGACAACCGTCTGTAACAGGAAATGAGAGCTGGGAGCCAACGTCAAAAGAAGAGATTAAAACCAAAAATCAGCCACAGGGATAGCAAATCACAGGATCCTGAGGTCATGTAGAATGAGGAAAATTCTCCCCACTCACTGCAGTGGCTCCTGGGGCATTTGGTTTGATGGCAGAAAATTTTAAACACTGGTCAAAATCGTGATCCCGAGTCATTAAGAAAATGCTTTATTTAGTTTAAAAAGCAAACAGCTTACCATAATTTAAAGAAAGGGCTTAAAAAAATGAAACATCCAGAGAAAATCTAGTGAATATTCATCTGACTTCTGAATGAGAAAGGATTCTCTAAGAAGGAAAGCAAAGGAAGAAACAAAAAATGAAAAAGATCTGTATTTTAATGTAAATAGATGTTAATATTTACATAGTAAAAATCATAAACCAAATTAAAAGGTAAATAGCAAGTTGTGAAAAATATTTGTCACAAATATGACGGTCAATATTACCTTAACCAAGTTCACACAAAACAAATTACAAACTATAATAGAGGCATGGAAATATATTTTCAAAGAATTTTTAATGATATAGAAAATATTAAGTGAATTATGACATTTATTTTTATATTTCAGCAACCATTTTATGCAGAACAAGATGAGAGAAATTTCATAAAATGTTAAGAGAATTATGGGTCTGTAACTCTTATTTTTTCTTTTCCAAATTCTCAAGCTTTTACAAATGAGCATATGTTTACTTTTATACTCCGAATTGTTTCATTTTCCATAATCAAAAATAGAAATGTGTGTAATACACCTTAGAAAGATTTCAAATAAAATGGTTTGTTTTGATGTTTGAAGCTTCTGTTATGCAGACAATTCATCTATGTGCCTGCATTATTATCTCTCAAGATGAAGGACAAGAAATTGGTGTACTTTGGAAATACTGCCTTACTTTCATGAAAATTTAAACTAAATTCATATTATTTGGCTTTTTACAGATTTCCCAAAGTCTGTTTCAGTGCTCTGTGAGAAAATCTATTCAGAACTAAAATAAAAGTAGGAAAAACTATACTATATTCCCTTCTTGGAGAGTCACATTAGCATTTTCAAGGTTGTGTAAAGTTCTGCAGTAAAGAAACTTGCTTATTTTTCTTTGATGAAGAGTTTCCCAAAGTTTTCCAAATTCTAGTAACACCTATTAACATCTCCCCCAAGTAATGTTTACTGTACATTACACACTTTGGGGAAAAAAATGGGTTTAAGGACAGCTCAGCTAACTCATTCACTTTAGCTCACAACTTTGTAGACTCTGAAGCTAGAAGATGTGACTCGAGTTTGATGAACCTTCAGGAAAATTCTAGCTGGGAGGATGATAAGGTTGTGATTGGGCAAACTCGAGGCTCTGCACGGTAGCTCTATGCTTGAAAAGACTCCAAGCTCTGATTCAAGGTACCACATTCCTCTCTCCCACATCCCATCACCAGCCCAAGCCAGTGAATAGCTGCCAGCCCGTAGTCCTCTGAGCTGCTGTCTGCTCCAGATTGCAGAATAATGCTTGGCCCCTTAGTCATACCTGTTGTATCTGAGAGGGTGTGATGATAGTCATTGCTAGAAAGTAAACCTTACATTAGAGGATAATAAATATGTGTGGTCACCAGAGAACGGTACAAATGTGTTCTTACATGTCAGTGAGTGGCCCGTGAGTCTCCCTCTGGTCTTCTGCCCTCTTCCCCCAGGTTCTTTCCATCTTTCTAAGCTCTTTGGCTTTTCTTCAAGGTTCAGGATCCCAGGCAATGTGCCCACTTTGGAACTGGAGGAGCCATTCTGTTATTCTCAGGTCAACTCAAATGAAGCAATGTCCTTGACTCATATTAACATTCTCAGAGAGCATTTATTAAGTGTTTCATTAAATTCCAGAACCTCTGGCTTAACCAGACTCTCTCCTAGGAAAAGGTACAAGTGGGGAAGAGGGAGGGAAAGACTGTGGTGAGAAGCCCATGCCACTCTACTTGGACTCACAGATCCCCGTGACACTGGGGGAGGCCAGGAGCTCCATGATCATCTCCGTTAGTAGCTTGTGGATACCTAGAATTTAGTGCACAGAGGGACATGCAGGGGGTCCTCTAGAGCTATATTTCCCCTTCAATCATAGTGACTCTGCTTTCTAATATATTGGAGCTAAAGATAAGATTTTATTTGAGAAAAGAGCCATGCTGCTGAAAGAAACAGTTGAAGACAGCCGATCTAGTCCAGCTGCCAGCATGAGTCTCTGCAACAAGCAGTCAAGCAGCTTCTTCTCCGGCCCCTCCAGTAACATGGAGCTCACGACCCTTCCATATTTGGTCGTATGTTATGTGAAACAGAAATCTGCTTCCCTGACACTCCTACCCATTTGTCCCAGTTCTGCTTTCTAGAGACAGACGGAAATAGTTTAAACTGATTTCTCTGCTAGGGCAGCGACTTTGATTTTGCTCTTTGAGGTATCTCTGGAACAATTGTGGGAACACAGTGGGAGCTTAATGAGTGATTATTGAATAAATGGATGAGGACCTTCATGTATCTGTTGTAAGATTAACATATGACTTGAGCCTTAAAAATGGACACACCTAAGGGCTCATGTAATGACAACCTCCCTGCCCCTCCTCAGTCTGTGTCCTCTTTATCAAAGAAGTCCAGGGTAGAGTGGCACTATATTAAGGATCTATGGTCAAGAGGTAAGGACCTTTGGGATTTAACTTATTCTGCCTAATATTTCTGGGGGGAAAAAGCCAAAACAGGCACTGCATAAAAGCAACTTGATAACCATGAAGGAAGCTACCGGCTTCTTGTCAGGGAATGAAGTATAACCCTGGCATGAGGGTCATACTTAGGTGTGCTCAACATTGGTGGCCACCATGTAGTAGGACTTGAGAGGCACTGTAACATCCCACCAGCTCCCATGAAAGGGCCAGAAACTTCACCATTAAAGAATCATTCCTTTGGGTAAAGTACTTATCACTTTTCTAAATGCAAACACTAGACATACTGAGTTGCCAATTCTTTGGAGTAAAATAGCTGATTGGATTGTTTTCTTTAAAGATAAGCGGCTCTAAAGACATTGGATTCTGGAAGAAAAACTGGGCATCAGAGAGAGAAGGGGCAAAGGCAAGTGAGCTGGTGGGTGAAAAAAAGTGCATTTTGTCTTACTCGATACAGGTGCAGGCCGTGAGCTAGCTGCTTTAGTAGAAAAGGCTGTTTGGAGGACGGCGTTGGTCTGGCTCCATGGAAACCCTTTGAAACTGCAGAAGAATCCCTCCCCCTGCCCCAGCCTGACATGGTGAGTGTTCCACATGACTTCCGTGTAATGGGACCAGTGCACTCACACTTTTTGGATGATGGGTACTGGATGTGTTCAAATGACTGTCAGGCTGGCCGGGAAGGTGTTCAGGCTTGCATGGGGCCATCCTCACACCACAGGAGGGAAAAACCAATCCCTGACAAGCCCAGGCTGATTATCAGCCGTGTGATGAAGTGTTACTTCCTGTGCAGGACATTCACAATTCTTAAGAAACTCTTTCCCAATCGGAGTTTTCTTCCTCTATGTGTGTGCTCCCCCCCTCCCCCAGTCCTCCATTTCCCCTGAATCACAGGCCTCACTCCAAGAACAGATTTGATTTAGGAGTGTGTGTACACATACGGGGGTAGGAGGGGGGAGGCAATTAGAAAAATGCAACTTATCTGCTCTATGAGAACTTGTGAATCACAGGCCTCACTCCAAGAACAGATTTGATTTGGGAGTGTGTGTACACATACGGGGGGTAGGAAGTGGGAGGCAATTAGAAAAATGCAACTTACCTGCTCTACAAGAACTTGAATTACCCATACAGACATCTCTTCATAGTTCTTGCAACCAAATCGTCTTTTTTTTCCTTTCCAGATAATGCAACTAATATCATTCTCCATGTGGGGGTGTGTTTACTATTCTGAGATCACATTAACATTACTCATTTAACGATCTGCAATGTTTTGAAACCAACATGTCTCACCATATCTCCGAGTGGAATTTTTCTCTCTACTGATGTTTTAATTGATAAGGACCGTCCCTGAACATGACCTTTAAGATGCTCAATCTGTAGGGTGTGGGCTGGGGGTGCAAGGAGGTAAAGGCCACCCTACCAGCACACTTCATGGCAGGTGGGATGCTTGCTGAACTGGTGAAGGGCTCCCAGACTGAGCTGCCCAGATGGAGCATCTGAGCCTGAAACTGACATTGTCAAGGAGGGTGGCTTCTTGGGTTTTCAATTCCGGTTGACTTGAAGGATAAGGAGGTGCTGTGTTCTCTTACACATAGAACAAATGCCTATTTTATGGCAGGCCTTGTGTACAGGGGTGAGGGTAAAGACTAATAAGACACCATCCCCAACCTTAAGGAGTTTCAGTCTAGCAGAGAGGCAGACATGTAAATAAGTGTGGTAGATACCTAACAGAGATATACTGTGGCAGATCAGAGAAAGTAGTCAGCTCTATAAGGAGGGGGAGTGGTAATATTAGAGATGATTAAGAGATAATGCTTGGACTAGGCCTTTGTGAATAAATAGTCATTTGTCAAGGTGGGAATGAGAAGCAAATGCAAAATATATATACATATCCACATTTGCAAATACATAGAACCGTATGATGCTTTGGGGGAATATCTAGAATTTTGATGGTCAGGGTATAAGTTGGGAAAGGGAAGAGTAGAGATGAAATATGAGAACCAGGTCAAAAAGCCTCTGGTAGGCTTTTTGCAAAGGGTTATTAGCCATGTTAAAACCTCTGCAAAGAGGTTTTTTTAAAATGTTTTTATTGATTTCAGAGAGAGGAAGGGAGAGGGAGATAGAAACATCAATGATGAGAGAAAGTCATTGATCAGCTCCTCCTGCATGCCCCCTACTGGGGATGTAACCTGCAACCTGGGCATGTGCCCTGACCTGGAATCGATTGAACTGTGACCTCCTGGTTCATGGGTTGATGCTTAACCACTGAACCACACTGGGCAGGCTGCAAAGGGGTTTTTATTTTACTACATAAGCAAGCAAAAGGGAGCCACTGGCTAGACTTTAGGTAAGGTGGTGACTTTGACTTTCATTTTAGAAAGGTCACTTGTGTATCTGAGAGGAAAATGGGTCTGAAGCTGGCAAGATAAGAGGCAGGAAAACTAGTTGGGAGGCTATTAAAAATAATTCAAGAAAGTTGTCAGAGTTGCAACTAAGCCAGTGAAAGTGTGAAAGGATTAGAGACATAGCTATTTGAAACATAGAATTCCCATGATTTGGAGAACATGTAGTAGAGGGTGGGGTAGGGTTAGGAGTTAAAGGAAAATGGCAAATCTGAGATGACATCCAGGGTTTTGGTTTGAGTGGTTATAAGACAATGTGGGGAGAAGAGGGTGTAAGATAATTCAGTTTTGTACATGTTGAATTTGAGGTGCCTGTGGGATACCCAAGTGGAGAGGCCCAACATACACTTGGCTATTTGGGTTTGATGCTCAAAAGATAGCTCAGAAACGAGAAGAAAAACATGAAAGCTGTTTATATGTAAGTGGTAGTTAAAGCCAAGGACAGGTCTTTGAACTCAACAACTGAAAGCAGTGGGCAAAGAAAGAGGGACCAGAAAGGGAAACTGTGAAGGAGAAGAAGGAAGGGAAGAAGGTTTCGAGAAGAAGAGACCAGTCAACAACATCAAATATTTCAGGGAGGCCAGCGTAGTGGAGTCTGGAAGCACCTACTGGATAATTCAATTGGTGATCTTGAAAGAGAGCCGCTACAGTGGGGAGGTTGGTGTAGAGGTCAGATGAGTATAGTGGGAATATGTGGGCGGTGGGTAAAGGGTTGATAATGCATTTGAAAGGCTTGCCTATGAAGAGGAGAGAGCTTCACTCAAATATTTAGAACTACTGCTTTTGTCTGGAAGCTATTTCACAAGCAAACAGGCTAGGGCAGCCCCATGGGACAAGAATAGTTTTATGCTTTTAAACTACTGAGCACTTCCCCACTATGTTCTAGGCTCTGGGCTGGGTACTTTGACATCATAGCTTTGAGTCTTTTTCTTTTATCTCATTCTTTTATTTTCTCCCATGTTTTTTGTTGCCATTCTCTGCTTCTCTGCCTTCAGATTCCATCTTTGTTTAACTGGCTCCTTGAGGGTATTTGACATCTACATGTAATCTTAGAAGTGAAAGAGTTTCCCAAAATTGTTGAATAAGTGGGAGTAATAATAATAAACAATAAATGTTAAACAGTAATAAATAACGTCATGCAACTCTAATAAACCATTTCAAAACCTTAGGTGAGAATGTGATCGCAATGGAAATGCGCAGTCTCAACCATGTCAGGGTGAAGCAAACATGGAGGTCCAGGGTGGTGACTATTTCCTGGGAGGTGGTAGCACCCAGGTTCCATCACACAGCATCCACCGGGGATACTCCACTATATTTTGTTATACAGTCCCTTCTAGTTGCCACTGTCATTGCTTAAATCTTCATCAAGAGAATTAAGTAGTTTCCCTTTGAAGAATTGGGAGCCTCAGTCAACTGAAAATGCTGATGCGCCCATAATACAGGAGACACACCTTCCTGAGTGCAGAGGTGGTGAAATGAAAGAAGTAACGGGTGAAACAACTGTCAGGGTTTCCAACTTCTCTAACTTGGAAGGAGTCATTAGGTTAGAATAAATAGCACACTCCCACTCACCCAGCAGAAGCCAGAATGACCCAGTGGGTAGATCAGGAGTAATAACAGCAGTTGTAAGTGTTTCCACATCGAGAGTTCAGATTTTGGTGAGGCCCTAGACAATTTGTGAAGTAGGGAAAGTTTAATTCCTCCCAGCTCTTCTGGTATCCTCCTTCCCTCCTAGAGAACAGTTTTTATAGTATACACTCAGACTAAGTACCAGGCACTGGACTAGGCATATTGAACATATTCACTCATTTGCATCTTGTAGCCACCCTCTGGGATAGGTACTATTATTATCCCCATTTTACAGATTAATAAACTGAGGTTTGGAGGATTAAGTAACTTTGATGAAGACACATTGCTAGGTGATCTAGATATGCCTGACTCTATGTCTGTGCTCTCAATAACTTAGTAACAAGGCCAGGATATAATCTTTGAGTTTTGTCCTCAGTTGACTATTGCTGCTCCTAAAGTTTTTTGGGACTTTAAAAGACTTCAAGAATCTCTATTATGATACAAGTCACTTCCTGCTTTGATACAGAATACATTTATGAAAACAAAAAATCAAAGGGATGGATATCAAACAATAAACTTCAGAAAGTATTGGGTTTGGTTAAGGGGTGGGAGGACTCCCAGAGATTTAAAAAATGATTATAAAAATGCTAACTATACCTTGCCTTTTGGATGCTATATTTGACACTGCACTCCCAGAATTTCATGGTGCTCTTTACTTTGTTCTTTTATATATATATTTGAATAAATTGAACATCCAATTGAGGCTAAAGATAGGCTACTTTTTAAAAAAATATATTTTATTGATTTTTTACAGAGAGGAAGGGAGAGGGATAGAGAGTTAGAAACATCGATGAGAGAGAAACATCGATCAACTGCCTCCTGCACACCTCCCACCGGGGATGTGCCCGCAACCAAAGTACATGCCCCTGACCGGAATCGAACCCGGGACCCTTCAGTCCGCAGGCCGATGCCCTATCCACTGAGCCAAACCAGTTAGGGCTAAAGATAGGCTACTTTTAGCACACCTAATGAATTCTATTTTTATCTTAATTTAATGAGACCTCTCTGTTTATTTTCACTAATATCAGCACACCTTGTCTGTTTCCCACACATTTTTTGTAAATGAATATTTGAATAATCAGGCCATTGCCATTTTGTTACCAAGATGGTGCTGTTATCAAATTGAACAGTTGAGCAATTGCATTACAGAAAAACTCCCAGTGTCTTCTTGTCAGCTGATGAATGAATATCTGAACTTAGTGTGTGGAAAACAGTTTAATTTAGGGGTAGTAATGTCTAAGCTATTGAAAGTGTGGGCTTGGTCAAACTTCCCCAGTGGCCTCTGAATAGCTTCTTCGCAATGAAGGGGTTCAGCACACATTTACTAAGGACATATTAGGTGCTGGAAACTAGTGCAGGGGCTGAGGACAAAGAGACATTGTAATGAGCCCTAAGGAGCTTCCTGACCAGTGGGGACATAAACAGATGAATAGAAAATCCCTTTACAATGCAGTCAATGTGTTGATACAAGGTGCTATGAGAACATACAAAAGGACTCCCAAGAATTCAGAGGAGGCTTCCTAGAAGATTCCTGAAGGATAGGGAGGAATTAGCCAACTGTGGAGAAGGAACAACATGAGCAAAAATGTAGGCATGCAGCTTGGCCAGCGTGGCTCAGTGGTTGAGCATCAATCTGTGAACCAGGAGGTCACGGTTCAATTCCCGGTCAGGGTACATGCCCAGGTTGTAAGCTTGATCCCCAGTGGGGGGCGGGCGGGAGGCAGCCTACCAATGATTCTCTCTAATCATTGATGTTTCTACCTCTCCCTTCATCTCTGAAACCAATAAAAATATATTTTTTAAAAAATGTAGCAGTTCTTATAAAAATATATTTTTAAAAAATGTAGCATTTGGGGCTGCAGTTCTGAATCTCTGCGAGACAGAGTGGGAGATCTGGTTGGAGAGTTACAGAAGGACCGGGGCATGCTAAATTCTGGATGAAAAATCTCACTTCACTGTATTTGGAACTGGACCTTGTGTGCATGGTTCCTCATTCATTATTCGTTACCAAAATACTGGAGTAATTCTGGTTTTTCCTGGAATATAACTAAAACCACCTTCATACTGCAATGATTGGCCAAACTTGGAAGTCTTTGAGTGAAGCCCTGATAAAATACAAACATAGAAAAATACTGATACCTGGAAGAGCAATTAATTCCCAAGGGTCATAATGCAGGAACTAAAATTCTAATTAGGCTTCAGGAAATGAAAAGAGGCTAACTTTTCCATAACTATAATCCTATCACAGGAGTGAGATTCCCTCAAGCTGGCCAGGCTCAATATTTGGACAGATTCTAGAATCAGAGTGGAATACAGTAGTCCTGCTGTGGCCTCTAGAGGTCTTTTACAAGAGGGTATCCATCATAACCCTTTCCAAAACACATGGGCTATCGCTGACACTGTATAAAACCTCTGTCTAGAGCAGCTTGCCTCTTTCCCAGGACCCCTCAGCTGATCAGCTCCTATTAGTGTTCTCTGTCTCACTGCTCATCACTCGATTTTTCTGTTTTTTTTTTCCACAGCGTAGTTCCCAAAATGTGTCACTTCTTACCTTTTTATTTTTAACAATTTCATTAAGATATTAATTCTCATACTATACAATTCACCCAATCAGTTTACACTTCAATAGCTTTCAGTATATTTACAGAGTGGTACATCCATCACCATAATCAATTTCAGGACATGTTTACCATACCCCTTAGGTATCACCCTTCAACCTTCCATATCCCTCAGCCCTAGGAAACCACTAATCTACTTTCTATATCTGTATATTTGCCTATTCCAGACATTCTTACAAATGGAATCATACACTATATATGCTGTCCTTTGTGCCTAGCTTCTTTCACTGGTTACCTTTTAGTTGATAACCTGCCACATGCTTTTTTTCTTTTTAATCCTCATCCAAGGATATGTTTATTGATTTGAGAGATAGAGGGAGTTGGGGAGGTGGGAAAAGAGAGAGAAACATTAATCGATTGCCTCCCATAGACACCCAGACTGGGGATGGAACCCACAATCTTTTGGTGAATGGGATAATGCTCCAACCAATGGAGCCACCTGGCCAGGGCCCTGTCACATGCTTTTTGACCTCAGAACCTTGTCTTTGCATACCACATGGGAGTCTTTCTCTTGGCTTTATGCACCATGTTGTCTCAGCCCTGGCCAAGATCCTCTAAAAAGCTTGAACAGCCACCTACTTAGATGAACTATACAATTTGGGGGCAAAGGAAGGACATGACAGGGGCATGTCAGGTGGAATTGGACAAGTCCCTTCTAAATGTTCCCAATTTCTCTTTCTCACTAGTTGACTTTCTACTGCTATTACCCAGGATGTGGGGGGGTGAGGTTGGAGAGTAGGGAAAAATGTCCTCTAAAGTGAGTACCTTGAAGGTGGCAGCATTTTTTTTATTTAGTTCAGCTATTTCTCTTCCATTGGTGTCTCTTTGGCACAGTCCAAGTTCAATGGACTGGTAGAAGCAGACGAGCCTGACTATTCTGGTAGCTGCATGGTTAACTCAAGGAGTAGCCTTGGTCTGTGACCAACCCTTTCTCTTGGCACATAAGAGAATCAAGATAAAAACTGGAAAAAGTGGCCTCTGCCCCTTCAACCATGAAGAGATTGCATGTACCTCTGTGGTACCAAAATAGCTTATATTACAGATTACAACAATTTACTGGGCAGCACTCATTTCAATGAGTTTCTTTGGGGAGCATCATTTTAATAAGACTCATGAATACTCTTTACATATTTTTCTGCAAAACTGTGGTAAATGCTTTGCCATCACAAAGGGGATAGCTTGCTTGTAGGAGGAGAACAGCTTTATTTTGGCGTCACATTACTTCTTTTAAAGAAGGCATTGGCTACATAGATTGTAACCCAAAGGGTGATGTAGATTGCCTTGAAATCTTCCAACTTCCCTGCTTACTTCAGTTGGCCAGGAAATACAGCAGTGACTAGACATGAGGGACCTTATGATGAAACTGTGAGTTTAGACACCCCCAGTGTTGGGCATGTGTAAAGAGGAAACTAAGAGGAGGAACTGTTCATCAGTACCCATCCTCACCCACGCATCTATAATTACCAACAACAGTTGCAGCGCAACCCCCAAAACATAAACATGGTGAGTTGGCTGAAGCCCAGGCTCTATTAATAGCCCCCATGAACCTACTAATAGCCTTAACACCCTCCCTGAAACAGACCCCAAATTGGGAACAGGGCGCTAAGGGCAGTCTCAGTTGTGAGATGGAGTAACGACTCTGCACCTCCAGTTCAGCATGGCCCATGTTTGAAAGACCATCAAGAACATCCAGCTGTTCTGAGAGAGGCAGATCTCAAAATAGACATTTTCCTGGGCAGGCCAGACAAGAATACAGAGCCTTGGAAATTATAGGGTTTAACTGGGAGGTGTGACAGAGGGACGTCATCATTGCTTGGATGTTTGACCTGAACTGTGTTTATTCAGGCAAGACAGGAAGTGGTCAAGAAGTATGACACAGTGGAAAGATCAGGGGCTGAGGCGTCAGACAGCTCCACATTTAGCTGGGTGGACTTGAACAAGTTTCCTGATCTCTGAACCTCAGTTTTCTCCTCTGTAATATGGGGATACTAAAAATATCTACTGCATAGGGGGCTATTAGAATCATATATTGCATATAGATCCTCAAAGTGGGACCTTTCATGAGCATAAGTATTAATGATACATTATTATAAATTAGGATTTCTGAAAGATTTAGCTGCTATAATTCACAGTGGGTAATTCTTTCATGTCTTTGAGATGCAGCATATTATTTTTTAAAATCTTTAGAGAATTGAAAGATATTTTTCAGAGATTCTTTTCCTATATAGCTCCTACAAAGTTGTTTTGGAAAGTTGAAAATAACTTATTTGCTCTATATTTATGTATTTTCAATACTCAAAAATTATGTCTATTTATATAGCATAATTGAAAATTCAATTCCGTATACATTTTTAGTAAGCAGCAGCCCATTCTATGGGGTTGGTAAGTGACATTATACCTATTTTAATATTCAAGAGAACAAAACAGAAATTCTACTAGTAAATCTTTTTTTTTTAAAATATATTTTATTGACTTTTTACAGAGAGGAAGGGAGAGAGATAGAGAGTTAGAAACATCGATGAGAGAGAAACATCGATCAGCTGCCTCCTGCACATCTCCTACTGGGGATGTGCCCGCAACCAAGGTACATGCCCTTGACCGGAATCGAACCCGGGACCTTTCAGTCCGCAGGCCGACGCTCTATCCTCTGAGCCAAACCGGTTTCGGCATAGTAAATCTTGATAAAGTTGTATTTAATCTTAAAGTGGATCAGAGAGGTCATTGAACTCCCCTCCCCTCATATAATCTATAAGATCCCTGAGATATGACCATCCATCTGCTGCTTAAACCCTTCAAGAACTAAGGATCCATTCCATTGGGGGGAGGGCACTGGAATAGTTAAGTTCTTCCTTCTGTTCAGCTCAATCTCATCTATTTTTTCTCCCCAATTATAAGGAACATTTATTTAGAAAACCACAGAGGTAGACAAAGTAATTCGTAGGAGAAATGGGCTTGGGAAACAAGTTGTAGAGGTAAAGGAAGGGCCTTTAGAGCTCGGGAGCGAGGAGAGTAATGGTAATGCACCTGGTGCCGGGGGTGGGTGGGGTGGGGATGAAGAGGGCGGAAGGGAAAGGTGCAGGCAGGCATGCTCCCTTCAGTCTCATCTCTTTTACTCTCATTTATTGGTCCTCTTTATCCTTTGGGGTTGGAGGGGTGGAAACTGAACAAACTCCTTCCTCTACATGATGGCCCCTCAAACTTCAGAAGAATGAGACCAGGGCTCTCCGTCTTCCTCTCCAGGCAAACATTCTTAGCTGTCTCAGGTCATAGCCACAGGAAAACAACAGATCTCTTGCTCAGTTCAATTCCTTTCTTTCATTTGGTTATTTCTATGTTTTAGAACATCACTAGTCACTTCTGTTCTTTCCAGTCTTCCAGGCTGCCTTTGATTCTATAGACGTGGACCCACTCCAAGTGTGTAAACTATATTTCCCCCTCTGTCCCTCAACTAATCTGGACCACTCCTGTTCCTCAAGTGTGTGGACGAATGTCAGGGAATACACATCTCACTTTGCTTTTATAATAATCCAAGCTAAGAGTGGTTTGGAGGTAAATCTACAGGAAGGAAAAATCAGTTAGGGGTTAGGGCATCCCAAAATAAAAAAGTTTTAATGATGTAACTTTGGGTTTCCATGTGAGCATAGATGATGCTCCATGTGCCCTTGAGGCGTCATACACATTTGTATGTGAGCATATGGAAAACCTCTAGCCATCAAGTTCTCTACTGCAGTCAGTACACCAGGACCAAATTGATATTTACTTTATAATAGCTCTTCTAAGATGATCCTGTATGCGATGACAGTCACAGTCATAACAGCAATAATAACAATAGCAGCAATGACACTCATGACGTACTGAGAGCTTGCGTCCTCTTAGGCACCGTCCTGAAAAAACACACACAATCTTTTTGATACAAAAAGTTAGATGTTATTATCCCAATTTACAGATGAGGAAAATTAAGTCTCTGAATGTGGAAGTAACCTTGCCCAGGGTCCCAGAGTGAACAGTTGGTTGCAGTCACTGTCAAGATCTGAGCCATGCTGTCTAATCCCAAAGTCCAAGCGGCTGGATTCCATGCAGCTGCTATTTAGTTGTTTGAAGTCAGGTCGGCTCAGACAGGAAGAGCAGGAGGAATACTAGTCACTCCTGTTGAAGCATGGACTCGAAGAGTGTGTCATTACCACACTCAGTGGAATCTAGACAAAGGTGCCGGGGTCAGAGGCTGGGAGGCCCTCAGAGACCACAGGAGAGTCCCTGATGCAGATATTCGGGACACAGCCCAAGACGTCAAATCCAGAGAGGTTTCAGTAGGGAAAGTACCAAAGGAAGTGACATTTTTCTCTTTGCCTGGAACATAGACTTACACACACCCATAGTTGGGCTCCATTGTCAATGTCAGCATGTACACTCAAGGCATCCATTCACAGACCATGGAGGGGTCACTTGCAATTCCTTCTTATGTGATCTTTAAAGTCTCACTTTCCAGCTTAGCTTGTACCTGGGTGCCACAATACTGTGATTTTGCAAATTGGCCTCAAAACAACATTTTGTGAATTAAAACATACTTACAATGAACTAGGATAGCCAGGTCCTTAATAATATTATTAATAATAATACATAATATTAAATAATAAACCATTGTTAATTATTCTTTAAAGTGACACATTACTGAGAAATCATCCCCAAATTCCTTTTGAGGTGTTGTTCACATCCCATAGATTTTAATATCTAGCTCAAACATAGTAAAAATAATATACAAGCAAAGAGTCACAGGAACGCCTATGACAGTCATTTATATTTATGATGTCTTTTCTATTTTCAGTCCCTTTCACACATATTCTCTTTTCTGATGTAAAGTAAGTAGTTCAAGTTAATTTAGGTAGAGTGTTTTGCATTTTATGAAATTGTCCCTTATCATTCCCCCACCCCCCATTAACAAAGGAGGGAAAATGAGGCTCAGCGAAGTAACTTAGCCAAGGTTACCTACCTAGAAAGGGTGAGGTCAAGATTTTAATCCATGTTGTTTTAAAACTTGCACATCATGGAAACTCTAAAAGCTTAAACAATAGATGATTTTTGAACTATTTTGCAGGCAAAGGTAATTGACGTTTAATGATAGGTCTCTTAGCAAACCACGGGAGTTTCATGGAGTTTATTTGACTTTCAGCAAGATGGACCCCCTGAGCCAGGCTCACTAACACTAAACTCAGAGGCTATTTTGTGACAGCACATTTGCTCTTTCTGAGTAGAGACAGAGAGGAGATGACTAATGGGCATGTCATCAACCAGAAATGGACAGAAAGCTCTTGCCCTTTCCCTGAGTTGACCAATGCAACCAACCCCTAGAAGGGCAAGCCCAAGCCCTAGTTCACAACCGCAAAGGAGAAGGTAATGTGAATTTCAGATGCTTTCTCTTAAAACCTCTCACACCCAGGTGTCGTGCTATTCTAAAGAATGCATACTTTTCTGTGCAACTAGAAAAAGCATTCCTTGCCTTTTCAGCAACAGAAGTTTGTACATTTAAGCCTGATTTTTGTTTTTCCCTCTCTCTTGATTTATCTATTATATAGTCTTTGTTTGCATATTTATTCATTTATGGGAGTACAAACACAATAAACACTACAAAGACTAATTTTCCTTAAAGATAAAACTACAATTTTTCCTTAAAAAAAACAAACAAACACAAAATTTCACCATTATAACTCATCACCAGTTTCATTTTGGGAATTTTCGGGGTGTGTGAGTATGCATATGTGATGTTTCTGTAGATATAAGGTGGGGGTCCACTCTTGTGTTTCACTTAAGTATCAGGATGAAAATAATCCTCATGCTTTGAACAAACTTGCTAATACCTTTCACTGATCTTTAAAGTGTAACAATGATGTGGGACAATTGTGGCTTGTGTTCATATAGGAGTTAAGGTCACAACAATAAGAACCAGGGACAATAAAAAATCTAACTGGGTGAGATTGCTCACTTCCCTAGGACAGGTGGTTCTCCAAGGTCCACATGAACAGATTACAGTGCAGGGTCATTCACACATGAAAGGTCCTACATATGTCAAGAGCACAGTCAACAGTCAACACACAAGCCCTTCTTTGTGTCAGGCACAGTGATGACAAGGCATAGGCAATACTACCATGTGGAAGACACGCTTTTCTGTTCTCAAGAAATTCAGAATCTAAAGGTGAAGACAGATGTTCAATCTAAACATTTCAATTCAATAGAGAATAAAGGACTATGGAGAGAACTACGGGAAGCGTGTGTTTGGGGGAGTTGATTTGAATACAGGTGTGCTTGCTATGCTAGAGATATTTCCCTAACCAATGCTTCTCTTCATCTCCTCCCTCTTCTATTACCTTCCTGTTTGTCTCTCTTCCTCACCCCTCTCCCCATGGCTCCCCATTCTTTGCCGGGGAAAGATCGTTTTACTTCGCAGACTGGTGGGAACTAGTGTCTAACCATTGTTATGGCCTGCTTAGAATGCTGTCATTCCCTGGCTGCAACTCTCTCTGGAGGCCCATTAAGTTGCTGTTTTTGTTGTTGCTGTTTTTAAAGCCTTCTTCCTCCAGATCCGGTTGGCTTCGAGCTGTTTTTAAAGCAAAGATACAGAGAATGTTGACACAGTGCTTAAGGAAGCCAAGTGGTGATGCTGCCCACTGTAAAATGAATGTGAAACTGCTAGAGATCAGTGTATCATTGATTGTGCTTCCAAAGCCACAAATTACTGTTCTTTCCCTTTGAGCCTTTCCACCTCCAGAGGTCAGAGAAGAGGGACTTTTAATATGCTCTTCTCTGACTTGGGCTCTGAAGGGATTCACCAGCTATAGTCTAGATCAGCCGTGGGCAAACTACGGCCCGCTGGCCGGATCCGGCCCGTTTGAAATGAATAAAACTAAAAAAAAAAAAAGACCGTACCCTTTTATGTAATGATGTTTACTTTGAATTTATATTAGTTCACACAAACACTCCATCCATGCTTTTGTTCTGGCCCTCCGGTCCAGTTTAAGAACCCATTGTGGCCCTCGAGTCAAAAAGTTTGCCCACCCCTGGTCTAGATATACGACCTCCAGCCAGGACACAACTGTCCTGAAAGCAACCAGGTGTCCCCTTGGTCTCCTGCAGGGCAGTGGGAATATCACCCAGATGTCTGCTAAAGTAGCAAACCCTGGTGAGTTGAGTATAGAAATGCCTGATTGGCTCCTGTTCTAGCCCCCAATCATTATCAGGCTCACCTCCCATTGCCCATGGTCCATTAACACCCCATGTGAACTGCTGCTTCAAGTTCCTCCATTCAAGTTAAATCTTTCCCGATGGCTTTGTCCTTGATGAATAAGCAACTTTCTTTTCATAGATAACCCATTTTTGCTGAGATGTACCTATCTTCAAGAGAAAGTGAGCCAAATGTTGGCTCCGCAAATATTGCTACATGTACTCTGTCCATTGTCCCACCCCACACTCCCTTCAGGACCCTCAGCCTGCTCAGGAGCGATTGGGACCCTGAATGTTAAATTCACAAATGGAAAGGTCCTGCAGTCTTGCTAGCGTGCCTGGTTTCAGCGACTTCCAAATAACTCCCTCCCAGGCCACTCACTGCCTTGGGCTGTTTGCCATTAGCGCTTTGGATAGAAAAAGGCACAGGCAAGATCCAATGGCTCCACTTGTCCCCTGGAAGTTGCTCTCTGCTCACTCTGGGACCTTTTCCTGCAGCCACTCCCATGTTCTGCATGTGCATATAGGGTGTGTGTTTGTGTGTGTGTGTGTATGTGGGGCGGCGGGGAGGGGGGGTGCCTCCATCATTTTACAGTGTTTGAATTCTTTATGTGTGTTTTGAGGACCCAGTTGAGTCCCGGCCCATGTAACACTTAAGAGAGACTCCCCAAATACCTGCCACCTAGTAGGTCAGTTTTGCATACTTATTGAATTATTTGAAATTGCACTTTTTTTTGGCTAGTGAATCCTACTGCTTTCCAGATGTAACTCAGTGCACAGATAAAATAGAAGTTTAACAAATGTTTAGTGGGAGAGGAAAAGCGGGGGGGGGGGGGAAATAATTCTTCAAGATAGGCAGTGATATCTTGATGTGAAAGACAAGGTAACAGGATAACTGACACATGGAAAATGTAATTCACTTGCAATGTAGCAAAGAGACTGTGAAAGCAGATAGACCTGGGGGATTTCCTGGCTCCGTCACTTTCTAGTGAGATGATATTGGTCAAATTGCTTAATTGCTCAGCCTGTTTCCTCATCTATAAGATCCATCCCATATGACCATGTAGATTATACAAGATAATGCGTGCAGGGTACACATCTCTAACTGTGTAGCTCAATACATATTATCGACCATTATTATTAGAGAAGTGTGCCTTACGAGTGTGCGCTGGAACCATGTCTGACTCCAAAACAGCTGGGCTGCTTCTCTGAGGCTGCGCGTGTGGCCATCCCTGTTCTTCCTCTCAGAGTCCAGTTCTAGGAAGCGATGCGTCACTGCCTGCTGAATCACTCCTGACAGGGATCTGGCCATGAACAACACGTGCTCCCAGCTCTCTGGTTGCCCGATCTCGCCTCCCCAAGCTCAGGAGGTAGCTGAGGAAGTCCATGGGCCTTGCCACCAGGATTGCTCAAGAGGGCCCAGCCGGGACCACGGGGCTGCTCCACACCAGCCCAGTGGGACCTCTGCCTGGGGAATGGGGTGAGGCGGAGGGTAAGGGGCTGTGTACAACCTAGTGCTTGGAAAGGAAAAATGGGAACCAACAGAACCACTCCCCACCTAAACCACACATCCACTCATTTTCTGAGTGATCACCTACAGCAGCCATGGCCGTCTAAGGATTTCCAAGGATGCAGAGAAAGGCAGTCAGTGACCCAGGGCACAGATGGATGCTTAAGGGAAACTAAATGAAGAGCATCTCTCAACCCAGAAAGATGATGATTTATATGCGCCACCCCCCACTCCCCCCCAAAAAAAGAAGAAGGAAAGAAGAATTGGGAACACAACCCCAGACGCAGGCCACACTGCCAAATGGCGGAGTCTTAAGGTTAAGGGAAACCATTTAAACATATAGCACTTAGTTAAAGAAAAGATAAGGAAATGCCAAATTATGAAATGAGTAAGAGAGAAACAATTGGTTGTTTTTTAAATGCCACGGTTATCATTTATACTCTGCCTATTTCCAAAGAAAGGATATAACTGCAGTTCAAAATGAAGACTACTTTGGAAAAAGCAAATTGAGGTACTTTTTTCCAGACCGTCCTGAAGTGTGAAGGCATTTCAGTCCTCGGAGGTCCCCCAGGGTGCAGGTCTCACATCCATAGATTCATGAAGCTGAAACAAAACCTGGTAAGTACTTCCTCCAGCCTCAGATTCAAACAAGGAGACTCCAGCCCAGGGAAGGGCAGGAAGATTCTAAAGAGCGCAGTCAGTCAGTCTATCTATCAGCGTCCAACTAGGAGAAGAGACACCACACAGAGCAAACGGGCATTTCACGCAAGGAATTAATTGCACAAGTGATGGGGATGCAGGAAAGCCATCAGGGGCCAGCGAGGCAACCCAATATTTCCAACAGCAGAGAGCCAGCGACTCTCCAACTGAAGGTTAAGGAGGAGGAGGCAGAATTGAGGGAGCCCCGGGGCCACCCTCCTGGCAGAAGTTGGAAGCCTTGCCCTGTGAGAGCTGGAAACACCAAGTCTGTGGATGGCAGTCTGGCATGCTGCCTGAGGCCGAGGGGAAGGAGGTGAAATACCTTTACCTTTCCCCTTACTTCCACCCTTCAATCTCTTTTCAATACCTCCTCTTGGTCAAATCAGCAGGAAGCCAGGGCACACACTGGGGGTGGGGAAGTGACACAGAGCAGAGCACAAGAGGGGAGAGTAAGTAGGATGCTGAGGGCTCAGGCCTGGCACCACACCAGGCATTATTAGATAACCATTTCCAGGGCTGTCCTCCGGATAATGCTAATTGTCCTGGTGGAACACACTAACTTTTGGGAGCAACTATCAGAGCTGCTTCTCAAGTGCAAAGTATAGGGGCTGTGTCATCTTTTGCCAGTGAATGCATTCCCATTGAGTTTCTCCATCAGGGAATGGCTCACACATAATGGAACCCTATTATTATCTTCCTGAATGACCAATATTTTTTAATGTTCTTGTTTGGATTTCCATTTATTGAATTGGTTTTCTTTTTCTTTATAAGGGGGCCTTCCTGGAAATACAGGCATCCTGTATTCTTAAATTTAGATTGGAAGCATAGCCAAGAGGTAGCTTGTGGAGGTAAGGACTTTAGCCCCTTAAATTAGCCCTCAGCTCCCCTAAGCTATCCAAATAGACACACAATCAAAGTAAAACCCACGCATCTGCTGTGCATATGCAGCTTCAAGACAGGTGTCCAATCTCTACCTTGCAAGTAGATTACAGCCCCTGAGACTAGGAACTCCACTGGCCCAGAGGCAAGGTAAATTTCAGAATGTTGGCCAACCCACTCACCAGGCACTACTAACCCAAAGGCTGCAGAGACCTCCTGTATGTCAGGTGTTAACTCTTTCAATGCTGCATTTTTAAGGCAGTAGTGGGAGCACTGGGGGTGTATAGGACTGCAGCAATTTGCCAGCCGATTCAGAAGTATCTTGATAGTTTGAGAACCGTGATGGCTGTACTAGCACATACTGGCTGAGTATCAATAGTGCCACGAGGCTCCTTGAAAGGGGTGCTCACTGACAATGGAAAGTCCTTTTGGGGTATCCCAGGAACAGGGTCATAGTTGCTGGCGTTGGTTGCCTGGATACCTGCTTTCTCCCCAGGGACATTGCCAGCTCCAGGGCAGGACATCCCTAACCTGTGCTCAGGTCTCCCCAGGAACAGGGTCATAGTTGCTGGCGTTGGTTGCCTGATACCTGCTTTCTCCCCAAGGACATTGCCAGCTCCAGGGCAGGACATCCCTAACCTTTGCTCAGGTCTCGGCCCCAAGCACCGAGCAGGTACACAGGTGAGGAAAGGGAGTGCTCATTGAATGGATGAGAGGCTGACAAGCTCTCCCTCCCCCATGGCCAAGCTTTTCTTTTTGCTTTTTCCAAGATCTTCCAAAAAAAGCAGAACCTTTGCCCAGACAGGGCAAGTGTGTCACAGAGTTCTGCTTTCACTGTGTGTTAAGTGGAAAGGATTAGGCAAGCGAGTAGTAAATGATTCCTCTCTGCGTTTCCTCGGTATTGGGAGGCCCTGACTGGGAGCGCTTCACACTCAGGCCGACAGTGAAAACCATGATGATTGGCGCTGATAACCCCAAGAGGCCTCCCTTATCTGTCATCATGGCTGATCCACACAGAATGTTGCTGAAGGGGCCACTTCCTGGATACAGACGTAGGTGTGAAGATGTTGGTGTGTGAATGTGTGTGTGTGTGTATCTGTGTGTCCAAGACTGACTTGAAGAAATTAGTTAGTGTTTGATGAAGGTGGTGGTTCTTGTTTTAAGTCCCAGTGGCTAACACAGTCCTGCCATTGGGCTGCGAGGTCTGGACTGGGTTTGTGAAGTATATGATTGTATAACCACTAAGCTGTACACCTGAAACTTACACAGAATAACATTGAATGTAAACTGTAAATGAAAAAAAAAAAGAGAGAGAGAGAGCTACTGCCCCTGACTATGACAGCTGTCTTTGCCACCACTGACATTTACTGAGCCCTGACTGTGCTGGAATCAGCATTGCACATCCTCAGATATAGTAGCTCTGAGAGATCTCAAACTCCCCATTCTACAGGTGAGCAAACTGAGCAAATGTTCTCAGCTTTCCCAGGAGTATGCTGAGGGAACCTAGCTGCCCAGCTAGACTGGTTGGAATAGGAGATAAAGGAAAGCATTTTGATCTGTTGAGCTTTAAACTGGAAGTTGGTCGATCTGTCAGATTCCCAAACCTGGCTACATGTTTTAGAACCCCTGGGAAGCTTTCTAAAAATACTAGTGTTGGAGCCTCTCCCCAGATCAATTAACTCAGATTTGTTAAGGATGCAGCCCAGCATCGTTTTTGTTGTGTTTTTAACTCTCCAGGTGATTCTAACAAGTAGCCAGAGCAGGAAACCACTGCCTTAGACCCATGGTCGGCAAACTGCGGCTCGCGAGCCACATGCGGCTCTTTGGCCCCTTGAGTGTGGCTCTTCCTAAGCCTTAGGTGTACCCTAATTAAGTTAATAACAATGTACCTACCTATATAGTTTAAGTTTAAAAAATTTGGCTCTCAAAAGAAATTTCAGTCGTTGTACTGTTGATATTTGGCTCTGTTGACTAATGAGTTTGCCGACCACTGCCTGAGACTCTAGTTTTGACCTTATCTATTGGGCAGGTCATTTGTCTTGAGTTGCCTTATTTGCAGAAGGGATTTCATGGTGGCAGCAGGTCATCTCAAACCCTCACAACCTTACACTCACAGGAAAAATGAAAGTCAACACAAGAATGACAGACCTTTTAGTCCAAGTTACCTATTAATTCAACATTTGCTCTTCTTTTCATCAAACCTAAGTTTATAACCTGAGCTGGTCTATTCAGTCACTGTTTGGTGGTCTATCCTAGGGTCCAAGAAATGCCCAGGGTGCACTGGTGGATCTTCAGGTATTTTTTGAAGCAGTTTCTGAAGGTCCTGCTCCTTCTTGGGCCTGGATGGTTAGAATGAGTCCTCTGGGCTTCTGCTGAGGGAACAGAGCTTTCAGGGAACATAACTTTCAGGGTGTGGTGCTATATGATGGGAATCCAGATTTCTATTGGAGTCCCATCAGGAAGGGACTCTTCCTGCCCCAAGGAGAAGGTAGAACTCACCAACCACTTCAGGGAGGCAGGCAGTACTGCCAGCAAGAAGACGGAGGGCATTCATCTTAGTGAGACAAGCACTCCTGGGTTATGTGCTAGGCCAGCAGCCAGTGTCTTTCAGAGTATGTTTGGAGAAGCATCTAAGCTTCAATACCAATTGGTATTTGAGAGCAATCACATGAAGAAAGATTGAAAATAATAAATTCTAGTAGTTTAGGTTCCTAAAACAAGGACCATGCCATTCCAGCCCAGCAGCACTGGACAAGGGCAGCGTGGAACAGAGAGGAGCCTGGAAGAAGAGAGCCAAGCTGGGCCATGGCAGAGTCTGCTCTGTAAACGCCGGTTGGTGCTCCCTGCCAGGCCCTGAGGGGAGCATATATCAGACCCCACGAACAATAGTGTCACTGCCGTCCTCTCCACTCTCCACCTGCCCACGTGCAGAAGGAAGCAGTGTGGTGCATACCTGGTGGTCCTTCAAGGGCAGTAGGATGAGGAGGTTTACATCACACAGCTCGTGAGGCAGATTTCTTCTCCTCCTCGCCCCTTTTGTGCAGAGCCTTCAGTGGGGCCTTCTCTTCCTGCCATTCTTCCCCAGAGCAGTTCTCAGCTGGACTCCCACCTTCTCCCGCCTCTCCTGGAGGTTTTTGTCTGTAACATCCAAGTCATCCCCGCTTCTTCTGAAGAGTGGTTTCTCACTGCCTCATGGAGCTAGGGCATCAGCCTGGGCCCCAGACAGGGCGTCTTCCTTCCACCCCAGCGCAGGTTCATCAAGGCACAGCTCAGCCCAGGCCGCTCTCCTTACAAAGGGCTGTGGCATAGGCTGCTCAGATTCATTCGTTCAGAACGTGCTTGTAGGGGGCCTGCCTGGTGCTAGGACTCTCCTCTGGAGAACGAAACATAAAAATCTCTGCTCTCGGAGCTTCCCCTGTATGGGGGAGGTGAAGCTTTATCTAATACACATGCATGCCAACATCCTTAGAGGTTGATCTGTGTTCACACATAAATGTGTGTGTTTGTGTGTAAATCAATAGGCAAATCTATGTCATTCCCACTCAGCATTTGGGTTCATTCTCAGCAAATCCTTCTGGCATCTTCATTGTCTAATTGCTCTTCCCCTGTGAGGTGGTGGATGAGTGGGGGCCAGCTCCATAGGGTTGAGTCCCACAGTGGTTTTAGGAAGCATGCTATCTGAGAGCCCCTTACCTGCGGAGATAGAACTTAGATGGAGAATGTGGCCTGGAGGTAGCCCACAGAGCCAGGTGAGATGACCATCTGAGGGGTTGGGGGAAGAGAATGCCATGGGGGCAAGGTGCGAAATGGGAGTCAAGAAATCAGGACAAGCAAAGCAAGGAGTGGTGTCACAGCAAATGGGAAGTGGTCCCAGACAGTACTGGAGGCAGGGGGGGTGGTGGTTTGGATAGGTGTTTGAAGTGGAGCCAGGTTCACTGAAGTCTGAGTACACATTGTATATAAACCTGCAATGTCCTATTCCCTCTTCCTCTCTTTCTATCACTTCACATCCTCCCCCACGAGCCCCGCAAGGACAGGGATCTTGTCCATCTTGCTCAGAATAATGCTTTTTAAATAGTAGGCGCTTAGTAATCATTGGACTGAGTGATGGGCTTCTGCCTCTGAAGTGTCCAGTCCGGCTCAGCGTCCCCATCTCTCCCTCAGTCACCTGGCAGGAAGGTCTTGCAGTGTGGAGGGCACACAGAACCAAATCCTGGCTCTGCCTCTTACCAAATGCTTCCAAGCCACTTAAATCCTCTCACCCTCCCCTTTCTCATCTGCAAATAGACATAGTCCTCAGAGGTTTGTAGTGAGACCCATGGGAGCAGCATGTGGGCATGGAAGTCCCTGACGCTTTAAGCCATGAATTCAGGAATTATCTTGCACTGCCATTCAACATCACTCAGTGGCTTTGAATTCTTAAACCTTTTCACTTAACAATAGGAATCCCCATCATTATGGAGCAACTACCTCTATAACACAATGCTTACATTATCTCTAATTCTCCATGGGAGGCAGGTCCTATTGTCCCCGCGTGTGGATGAGCAAACAAGTGGGGAAAGGTTCAGGGAATGAGTCAGGCTCATACCTGTTGTCAGTGTTGGAGCCAGAATTCGAGTCCTGACCTGTCTGCCATGCGGCTTTGCTGGCCTCCTAGCCCACGGCATACACTTAGGCTGTGCTCGTAAGGTTATGCTATGCTTAAGGCCAGGAATCATGTCTTTTGTTTCCAGGTTTTGCTATATTTTATTTTCAGCTTTACTGGGGTGCAATTGACAACTAGGAAGTGTATATATTTAAGGTGTGCAACTTGATGTTTTGATGTATATATACATTGGGAAATGATCCCCACAATCAAGCTAGATCCCATAGCCACCACCTCACATAGTTACCTCTTTTTTTTGTCGTGAGAACACTTAAGTTACTTCCTCTTGACAAATTTCAAGTCTATAATACAGTATTGTTACCTTTAGTCATCATGCTTTCAGTAGATCACGGGGCTAGGGCTTATTCATTGTGCAGAAGTGAAACTTTGTACCTTTTGATCTGCATCACCCCATTTCCCCTCCCCCAGCCCCTGACAACCACCTTTCAACTCTGTGTTTCTCTGAGTTCAACTATTTTAATCAGAAATGACATCTTAATGATCTGCGTCTCCAACAGGATCTAATCCCTTGCTTCCTTGGAACTAACAGATATCAACATATCCGTTGGTTTTTTATATCCTATTACAAACAGTCTGAGATGGTCTGACTCTAAAACGTTGCGATGCTCTCTACAGGTGGCAGTCTGTTAGCTCTGGAGGTTAAGTGAACTAGACCAGCCGTGGGCAAACTACGGCCCGCGGGCCGGATCCGGCCGTTTGAAATGAATAAAACTAAAAAAAAAAGACCGTACCCTTTTATGTAATGATGTTTACTTTGAATTTATATTAGTTCACACAAACACTCCATCCATGCTTTTGTTCTGGCCCTCCGGTCCAGTTTAAGAACCCATTGTGGCTCTCGAGTCAAAAAGTTTGCCCATCCCTGGTCTAGAGAATAGATTTGTAGGATATAGGGGGTGCTGGGGGAACAGCCCAGGTGTCTGGGGGCACTGACCAGAAGGACAAATACTTTCCTGGCCTGGATGGACTGTGAGTCTGACTGGGCTGGCATGTGACACCCTGCCTGGCAAGACAGGACGAGAAATGAATCAATTGCCTAGCACAATGGCATGTGCTATTTCCAAGCTGCCTAGCTCGTGAGTACTGCACAATCCAGCAGCCCACTCTGGTTTGTCACACCAAAGGCTGCCTTCTTAGTAAACAGTTGTCCACACGCCTGTTCGTTCTGAGTCACCAGTTAGTGTTCAAACCGAAATGCCAGTGCGGTCCTCGGAATATACCAGGCAGTGGGGAACCAGGGAGGTGGGCTGGCGGACAGCACTTCCCGTGGAAACTTCCGTGCCCTGCAAGGGAGCTGGAGCCTCCAGCTAGAGTTCTGCCAAGGATGGCGGCAGGGCAACCTTCTGTTCACAGCTATCCCCGCCTCTGGGTGACCCCCTCTCTTTATGGCTAAGGAAACTGGAGGTGGACCAGTTCAGTGACTTGCCCAACGTCTCATGAGTCTTTCCATGACCTGCCTCCTACCCTCTCCTGCTTTTCATGACCTGTCTCCTACCCTCTCCTGCATTATCCCTGACCTCATCTCAAATGTATCCTCTTCCCCAGCCAGTGATGTCATGTTGATGTCATGTCAGCTCCTGTGTGTGCCATGTTATTTCACTTCTCTTGTCTTGGCACATGTGTCCCCTCACCCTGGAAGGCTCTTTCTCCTTCTCCGTGACTGGTGAGTATCTCATTCTCCAAAACCCCGCTCAAGCATCTTGTCCTTTCCGAAAGCCTGGATGCCCAGGTGTTCAGCTGCAAGTAACAAAAAGCCCAGTTAACCCCGTTTGGGGGTTAATTTGCTTGTGTGTTTGTTGCTGTTTGTTTGATTGATTTTTATATAGCCAAGGTTGCCAGGATAACACCATGATACCATGAGGGACCCAGTTTCCTATCTTTATCATGTGGTTTTTTGTGGTCACACAAGGGCTGCTTCTTCACATACCTACATTCTAGGCTGGACAAAAGGTAGGGGTGATAAGTAAGAAGCATTCACTAACCAAGTCCTCCCCCTTTTCAGAGCTTTCTGGAGGCCCTACTTAGTGACTCCTGCTTGTATCTTCTTGCTCAGAATGGGATTATATGGTTGCCTGTAGTCAAATGAATGGAACATATAGTTGTTTCATTGGACATTCATAGTACCATCAGGGTTTGGTTAGTAAGACACAGGGGGACTTGATACTAGAGAGGCAATTGTCTACCATATGCAGGGATTGTGTCTCATGTATCATTCCCTCTCTGGGGCTTAGCATAGGGCATGGCACACAGTAGGTACTCAATAAAAGGAGTCCAAGAAAGAAAGGAAGTTTTCTGACTCCTACACCAATGCTACTTGCCCAGTTGACTCAGCACATCTTTGAGCTCTCAGCCATGAAGCAAAGTCTTCTGAGATTGGATGAAAACAACAGAGGGAGAGATGGCTGAAGGGGTCTCAGACAGATGTTTCTGCTCAGTTGGGAATGCTCAGCATAGCAACGCCTGGGAGCTAGGAGGAAGGGTAAGAAAGGCCCTTCATGAGATGTATGGCTGCATGTTGTCCATCGAGCCCCTATTCCCAATGCGTAAAGAACACGTTGGTCACTACATGACTTACAGAGCCTCACTAGGTTGGTGGAACATCTCTATCGAATTCTCCATTCCTTGTAGTTGAGCATTCCTCAGCTACAGAGTTAGGTCCAGTCTTGCTTCCTAAAGCCAGGCACTATTTTTGTTTCATCCTTGTTTCTAGCTTTTTACAATTATAAATAACTTTGCAATGAACATCCTTGAAATAAGTATTTGGGTTTGTCCTTATATATCTTAATTCTTTTTTTTCTTAGACTAAATCCCCAAAAGTAGAAATGTTGGGTGAGAAGGGTATGCTCATTCATAAGGTTTCCGATGAGTGTTGTCTAACTGCCAGGAAGTCTAGCTGCTTTATGCTTCCATCAGTTACAAATGGAAGAGTCTTCCGTCTTTCCAGTGGTGGTTGCCTTCCCCTTCTGAAGGTTTCAGTTGTCTGGTAGTCATTCTAAGGGTCCAGTCCTTCCTTCTGAAACAACAGTAGGAACAGCTCCAAACTGGAAACAAAGACCTTGAACACCTGATGTCAGTACGTCTCAATTTCCTAGTGCAGCAATTTTCAAACCTTTTATTCTCATGGCACACATAAGCTAATTACTAAAATTCTGTGGAATATAATGTATATATATATGCCAATCTGACAAAAAAGTTATAATTTTGATTCATTCATATTGGACGGCCATTGTTGTGTTGGTTGTTGTCATTTTTTAAATTTGACAATCTAAGGGAAAAGAGGTCAGTGCCCCTGACTAAATAGTCAGGTATTGCATGCTTGTTTGTTTGTTTGTTTTTTAAATGTTTTTATTGATTTTTTTAGTGAGAGAGGAAGGGAGTGGAATAGATAGAAATATCCATGAGAGAAAATCATAGACCGGCTGCCTCTGGCACGCCCCATACTGGGGATCGATCCCGCAACCCAGACATGTGTCCTGACTGGGAATGGAATCTGTGACCTCTTGGTTCATGGGTCGATGCTCAACCATTGAGCCACACTGGCCGGGCAGGTATTACATGTTTTAAAAACTCTTGCAGCACACCGGTTGAAAGTCGCTGCTCTTGTTATAAGTTTCACTCTGGAGAAATGAGGATCATAGATTTTGTGTACATAAAGGAAGCCTTCATGAACTGCTTGATGAGGGAGCTCTGAGATGGTTCCAAGGTCTTAGCTAGGATCCTGGAGTCATTCTTGACTTCTCTCTATTGTTTTCTCTTTATTGTTCTCCAGCAAGTCACCCAGTCCTGTCAATTCGACCTTCTGAATACCTTTGCACTCCATCTTCTCTTCTAAATCACCTTGGCATCTGCCTCTGACTGTTAGTCGTGTCCTCATTATTTCCCCCAACTGACTGCTTTGCCACCCATTTCTTTGCTTGTCCCCTTCAATCCATTCCCCACAGCTCCAGGTGATTTTTGTAAACACCTATGACCACGTCACAAATCAGCTTCATCCCTTGTTTTTAGACCTGTTCTTGCAGCCTTGTAGCTCTAGAAAGTGCTATGTTCTGTCATGCCCATGTGCACAGTGAGGATTCTACAAACAGGATTTATTGCAAGGAGACTCCTTGTTCAACATTTCCCACTCCCCTTTCTCCAGAGAACCATCTTAGAAACCATCCAGTTGAACCCCTTAATTTCATAGCTGAGGAAATTGGAGAACCATGCCTTCCCCCTTCCCATTCCAAGTAGCAAACTAAGTTCCCTACTAAAATCCAGCTTATTATTGCTACCAGGAAGGGGCCCCATCTGTGTCCTCATAGCACCAGTGCTTACCATCTTTCCCTATTGTAACTATTTTTTCATTCATCTTTTCCTCTTCCTCAACTAGATTGAAAATTCCTCCAGGACAGGGATTGAGTCTTATTCATATTTCTTTTTGTATAGATGCTAATAGTGCACACAATTAGTCATTGCTCCATGGATGTTTATTGAATGAATGAATAAATAAATACTGGGTTATATCAGAGGAAGGATTAGTGCTGGTAGAGAAAACATTGGTAGTGACTCTCTCTAAGAAATGACTGGAGTTTCAGCTTTCACATCCACATGGCCCAGGTGCCTTCCCTTCAGTGACACACCCTGAAGAAGTATGTCCAAGTAGTATGTTTCAATTTGGATTGGAAATAGCGCTTTCCTTCTGGGATATTGTTTTATTTTTTTGTGTGAGAACCAAACCAGGGAGTAGATAATGCATCTCACCTGTGCAAAATATGACAGGGCTTAAAAACGTTTGTGATTCAATAGATTTTTTTTTAAACTACCATTTATTTATTTTTTAAAAAATATATTTTTTTATTGATTTCAGAGAGGAAGGGAGAGGGAGAGACAGAAACATCAATGATGAGAGAGAGTCATTGATGGGCTTCCTCCACTCCCCAATGAGAGGAAGGGAGAGGGAGAGACAGAAACATCAATGATGAGAGAGAATCATTGATGGGCTTCCTCCTGCACTCCCCAATCAAGCCCACAACCAGGGCATATGGCCTGACCAGGAATCGAACTGTGACCTCCTGGTTCATAGGTTGTTGCTCAACCACTGAGCCACACCAGCCGACCAAAGCTACTAGCTACTGGCTCTATTTAATCCGTTACATGAATTTCTTCTTTACAATAACCCTAAGGGTTTAGTGAAAATGAAATGTACAAATGAAAAACCTGCGAGGTAGAGAGGTTAGCCTTGTAGCTGGTAATTGGTTTAAAACCGATCTTTTAGACTCTAGTGTGCATTCACCCTAAATTATAGCATGACACCCCCTTTTCCAAGCACTGTCAGTCCTCTTAACCCCCCGTGAAATGAGCTGGGCTTGTGTTTCTGTGCCCACTTTACGGAGGAGGGCACTGAGCCGGAGTGGTAACAGACTTCCCAACAGCACCTGTTTAGTACCATTAGGAGGTGAGACTGGATTCTAGGTCTCCTGACTCTTAGCAATACTAGGTCTACTAGAATTTGTCAGTTTAGTGGACACAACTTTTTGAAAGGATGTGAAAAGTGCAAAGGGGGTTTGTTCGGTGACACGTGAAGTTTATGGATAGCCTCTAGCACACAAGCCAGCCTGCTGCTGTGGTCTCCCAGCGCCCCAGGCTGCCTGGCTGGCCCCTGGCTGAGGGCATTCTGAGGAAACAGCTCCCTCTTTAGGCAGGTAGGAGGAACAGCAGGGACTCAGGGCACATAGCCCCCAAACTGTGTTGAATGAACACCTGCCAGAGTGGTAGAACTCCCAGGTACCTTGTGGATGTCTTCCGACAGCTTGACTTAAGGAGTTGCTGTTATTATTGTTTCATTAAGAGGCCATATGTTGTCCATGACTGTGCAGTTGGAAAATGCCTTTGGTGGTTGGATTAAGTCACATATTGAACTCAGCTCTGTGAGTTTGTAATGCCCACCTGTAAGAGAATCCTATTGCCTCTCTTTCTTTGTCTCTCTCCATCATGACAAAGAATAAGATGGAGGAGAAGGAACCATGGTAGCAGAGGTTGCAGAGAGAGGCAGTCAGGGCCAGGCTCAAGGGAAGGGGTGTATCCTGAGCCTCATCCCACGGGTGGATTGGCCCGTGGCTCACGAGAAGGAGGAAGAAGAGCAGCAGCTTCTGCTGAATCTAAGAAGCAGGACTGGAAGAGGGGGTGAGAAGGTTGAGGAACAAGCAGGGAGTGACCTGGGCAAATATGAGGACCCTCCCGCACCCCCCCCCAAAAAAAAAGCTCAGGTTGAGATATCTTTTGGCTGGATGTTCCTAACATCTCTGACCTAGAAGGATTCTAGGATTACCAAATCCAAATTCATCTCATAAATCCTCATTCACTCACCTGAGACAAGTGGTCCCCAAAGAATCCACATTCCCTTTTATGGACAATTCTAGAACGTATAAATTGGGGACCAATTTCCTTCCTGTGTGAGAGCTGAGAGGTTATACAGTTATAATCAAAGGCACAGTCTTGCTGCCAGAGGGCCCTCAATGACACAGCTTGAAGCCCTTTGTTGCACCATAGAATGAGTTGCACTTCCAAAAATTGGATAAGCTCCCCTCAGAGCCACCTGGAGGGCCGGAGGTGTCCACATGCCCTCCCAGTGATGCAAACACTCAGTGGAATGTGCCCTCTTTCCCACTGGCACAGGGGTTCCTGCTCCTCCCGGGCTTTTCCTGTTACCATCTCTGAAATGAGAAGTTTGGCAAGATTAGGTGTACCCAGCCATGCTGTGCAGAATTTAGAGAATCCTGGGGTGCAGTCCCCTTGGTCTGTCTCATGAGGACAGAGAGGCGTCTCTGGCATGTGTGTCATGTTGGGTGTCCACTGAATATTTTGTTTGAACAAAGAGCCCACAACTCAAAACATGTCTGAAAACTACTGGATCAGTTGGTGCCTGCTATGGTTCACTTTTATTCCCTCGCTCAACATATTTATTGAACACTTGCTGTGTGCCAGGCACTGTTGTCAAGGAAGCAATGGTGAGCAAAACCCAGATTCCCTTGTGCAATATAAGCTATAATTTACTATCAGGGGCAGTGGCCCTCCATCGTCAATTTGACCTTGGACACAGAGACCACGTCCTCAGATGGGCAATCAGGACACACTCTTTTGCACACATTAACTTCCTGTTTTCTGATTGTCTCACTTCCTCAGGAGAACTTGAATCTTGATTGGTGAATATATGATGTTCACAGAGTCCCAAAGTGTTAAAGATACGTGCTTTTCATAACTGGGAATAAGGGAAACTGAGCTGACAAATAGGCTTTTTAAAAATGATTTATTTATAGGAAAATTCTTCTGAAAGATATAAAAATATTATCATAGTTCATGAATCTTACTTGACAGATACTTTTATTGAAAAAAAGATTTCTTGGGAAGGAATACCAAATTTATTATAATCATTCAGTTAACATATTATTTGTGTGTTTTTTTCTTCAGCGTTCATCCATTTGTAGGAATTAACACACACACACACACACACACACACACACACACACACACACACACAAAACTGAGATTGATTGAGGGCCTGCTCTGTGACAGGTGTTTTACTGGGCATGTTCATATGCATCTCTTGCCTCAATCACTTAATCTTCAGAGCAATCCTGTAAGAACAATTTGCTAATTTTTAGAGATAACAAAAGTAAAGTTTAATATCTTTCTGAAGTTCATGAAGCCAGTTAGAAGTCCACCTTTGAAATCTGCAACTGTCTTATTCTAAAGCTTGTCTGTACTTTTCCTATCACGTGATGCAACTTCCCCACTTGCTCAATATTATTTGTTCCCAGTTCTTTACAATCACCTTTAGACACATCTCTGAGTAATCATTAGGAAGACCAAGTGATATTTTGTCATTTCAAAGGTCACCAGTGGCTTTCCTGACTCTCTTAACAGTGAAGGAACAGTGGGCACATTTTCTGATTTAGCACTCAGGAATACCAATATTCTAGGCACCAATATCTTCTGCTTTATAGATAATTTTACCTTGTCCCACTTGGCTATTGAGTTCACCTTACATTAAGGACATAAAGTCCTTTAAAAGTAGGATTTCATAATGAAGCAGTTATTAGTAAGTTTGCAAAAATGAAATGATCATCCCCTCCCCCCCCCCCCAAACTATCCCATTCAGGGCTCTTTACATCCAAATAAATCAGGGATAATTGATAAAGACTAGTAAGTTTTATGTCCTCAGGTCTTTGTAATTAAAATTATCTCTATATATATAACCCTAATATGCAAATAGACCAAACAGCAGAACAACCAAACAACCAGTCGCTATGACGTGTGGTGACCACTAGGAGGTGCGTGTGGAACATGGAGGGAGTAGGCCGCAGAGGGATGGTGGAGCAGGTGAGCGGGGGCGCCAGACAAAGGTGGGGTGCCGGTCACTATCATTGGGGCGAGCTTTTGGTGGTCACTGAAAATTCTTTGCTCCCACATGCTGCTGTCCCTCCTGGTGCTCGCACCTGCTGCCAAGCCAGCCCTGCTTGCACCCGTTGCTGGCACCAGAGCCGCTGCTCGCACCCACTGATGACGCTGGCCCCAATCGGTTGGCCCTGTCAGCAGGTGCTAGTGGCAGCTGTCAGCCCCGATCACCCCTCAGGGCTTCTCCACCTCCCCCTGCTCCTGAGGGGTGATCCGGGCCAGCAGCCACATCTCCCACCCGCTGCCAGCGATGGCCCCGCTCGCAACCGCTGCCAGCACCAGAGCCACTCTTTGCACCCGCAGCTGGCACTGGAGCCACTGCTTGCACCTGCTGCTGGTGCCCAGTGCCAGTCCCAATTGCCCCTAAGGGCTTCTCCACCTTCCCCTGCTCCTGAGGGGCCATCGGGGCAGCAGCTGCCACTCGCATCTGCTGACAGCGCCAGCCCCACTTGCACCCACTATCGAGTGGGGCCGGTGCCATCAGTGTGTGGGAGTGGCGGCAGCGGGAGCGGGGCTGCTGGCAGAGAGGGCACCAGCCCACCGTGGCCTCTTAGCCCACAGTTCCCTTCAAGATGCATGAACTTGTGCACTGGGCCTCTAGTTCATATATAATTTCCTTGAAAATGAACAGCTGTCGAATTTCACATCATGGTGATTATTATCATAACAAAAATTTTCTTAGAGAATTTTTACTTTGTAAAGCAAAAATAGTCTTCTTTCTTCAAAATTCTTATACAAATACACATATATTGTTTTGGCTTCCAATGTCAACGTTTTCTATTTTCCACCTGAACATTGCCTTATGCTGCTCTTTCCCTTCTTCAGAATCTTTTTGAAAATCAGAATGTAAAACACAATGGTAACGATGCAGAATAGTAGAAACAGAATGTTGACTCCCATCTCCCAATTTATAAACCTTCTACAAAATTATAGTAATCAAGACAGTGTGGTATTGGCATAGGTATGATCCAGGGATAGGGGACCTTTTTTTCTGCCAAGGGCCATTTGGATATTTATAACATTTGTTGTGGGCCATATAAAATTATCAACTTAAAAATTAGCCTGCTGTATTTGGTCAAGCATTTAATGAACTCATCCCTAACGCCTTGGCAGGGCCAGACCAAATGATTTTGCGACCCTTATACGGCCTACAGGCCGGACATTCCCCACCCCTGGTAGACAATGGGATCAATGGAGTAGAATTGGGAGTCCATAAATAAACCTTTACATTTATTTTTTGACAAGAATACTGAAACAATTCAATGGAGAAAGAATAGTATTTCCAACAGATGGTTGCTATGATAATTGTATATCCACACACAAGAGAATGAAGTTAGACTTCTTCCTCACACTTACATAAAAACTAACCCAAAATGGCTCATGGACCTAAATGTAAGAGCTGAATCTATAAAACGCTTAGAAGAAACCAAAGGAGTAAGTCTTTGTGACCCTGGATTTAGGTAATGGCTCCTAAAAGCATAGGATGAATATAAATACATAATGTACATTTCATTAAAGTTAAAGCTTTTTTTCCTTCAAAGAACACCACCAAGAAAGTGAAAAGACAACCACAGAATAGATGAAAATATTTATGAATCAAGGTTGTTCATAAGGATTTTCTATCTACAATATGTAAAGAAATCTTACAACTCAACAATGAAAACAAAATAATTCCATCCCTGGCTGGCTTTGCTCAGTGATTGGAGCATCGGCCGAGTGGACTGAAGGGTCATGGGTTTGATTCTGGTCAAGGGCCTTTACCTCAGTTTCAGGCTAGAATCCCAGGCCGGCCCTGGTTGGGCACATGTGGGAGGCAACCAATCAATGTGTCTCTCTCACTTTAATGTTTCTCTCTTTCAGTCTGTCTCCCTCCCTTCCACTCTCTCTGAAAAATCAATGGAAAAAAACATTCTTGGGTGAGGATTAACAAAAACACACACAAAACAAAACAAAAAAAGAAAAAATAATTTCAAAGTGAGCAAAGGATTTGAATAGACATTTCTCCAAAGAAGGCAAACAAATGGCCAATAAACACATGAAAGAACATCACTAGCATCAGTGAAATGCAAACAAAAACCACAAGATACCACTTCACATTCACTAGGATGGCTAAAATTAAAAACACACATGCACAATATGCTTCCATATCTCTGGACCTATTTTGTTCATCAATTTATTTGAACAGACTGACTAAACTCAAAGGAAAGAGGATGGGTGTGAGGTGGGAAGAGATTAACCAAAGAATTTATATGCATATATGCATAGCCCATGGACACAGACAATAAGAGTGGTGAAGGCCTGGGGTGGGGCAGGAAGCAGGTGGAGAGGGGTTATGGGGGAAAAATTGAAGACATCTGTAATACTCTCAACAATAAAGATAAATTAAAAACAACAATAACAGGTAATAAGTATTGTTAAGGATATGGAAATTTTAGAATCCTTACACATTGCTGTGGGATTATAAAATGGTGCAACTATTTTGGAACACAGTTTGGCAGTTCCTCAAATTGTTAAAATAGAGTTACCACGTGACTCAGCAATCCAAATGTCCATCAGCCGAGGAATGGATAAATAAAATGTGGTGTGTCATACTTTATATTATTTGGCAATAAAAAGAATGAAATAATGATACATATGACTACAACATATTATAGTTAAAACAAGGATGGATCTCAAAAACATTGTACTAGAGAAAGAAGTCACTTATAATAAGCCATCCTATCTAATAAAAGAGAAACATGGTAATTAGCCGTACATCCGCTACCCTTCCCATTGGCTAATCAGGGCGATATGCAAATTAACTGCCAGCCAAGATGGCGACCGGCAGCCAGGCAGCTTGAAGCGAACATGAGGCTTGCTTGCTTCAGTGACGGAGGAAGCCAACGTTCCCCGCCTGC
>NW_005357311.1:5570788-5573578 GCF_000412655.1 Myotis brandtii | reverse complement strand
GGCCCTGCTCTGTGCGTGACAGGGGGTGGCGCCGCAACTTCCCTATCGACCCTGCCTTGAGTGTGACAGGGGGCGGTGCCCCAACCCCCCAATCGGCCGTACCCTGAGCGTGACTAGGGGTGGCATCGCAACCTCCCGATCCGCCTTGCTCTGTGCATGACAGGGGGCGTTGCCCCAACTCCCCAATCGGCCCTGCTCTGAGCCTGACCAGGGGCTGCACCTAGGGATTGGGCCTGCCCTCTGCCACCCGGGAGCAGGCCTAAGCCAGCAGGTCATTATCTCCTGAGGGGTCCTAGACTGCGAGAGGGCACAGGATGGGCTGAGGGATCCCCTCTCCCCTCCGAGTGCACAAATTTTTGTGCACCGGGCCTCTAGTATATTATATATAATTCCATTTATATGAAATATCTAGAATAGTCAATTTCATAGGAATAGAAAGTATATTAGTGGTTGCCAGGGGCTGGGGGTAGGGGATAATGGAGAGTGACTGATTATGGGGTTGCAATTAGATAGCAGTGATGATTGCACAACTTTGTGAATATGCTAAAAACCACTAAACCACTGAATTGTACACTCTTCTTCATGGGCACATAACTATTTTCTACAGACTACCTTTCAGCTGGGCATGGCCAGATAACTGGGCTCCACCTAGTGAAATATGAACCTCAGTGATACACACCACTTCCAAACCTAGACTATAGCCATCTTCCTATGAAGAAACTACAGAAATAGAGGGTGGTAGAACCATAACATGGATGAAACCTGAGTCCCTGAATGACTGTATGGAAGTCATAGTTTAGTGATGTGCACTGCACTATGACATGAGTAAGAAATAAACTTTAGCCTTTAGCCACTGAAAGTTGATTTTTACAACATGTGGCCTGCCCTACCAAACACAACATGTATGGAATTATGCCTCAGATTTTCTGAAAACTTTCTTAACAACCATTTATCATTTTTAACTGATAAAGTTAGCCTTATGGAAGTTGCAATATTATTGGGATCCTTTAAGGAGAGGCATTAATCTTGGAAATCTTATATTCAAACATAATCAAATTTGTCTGCAAAGCAGTTGGGTAAAAATCACAAAATGATTTCAGTGTCTCTAGTACTAGTGTATAAATATGAAAACATTTCAATATTTTATAATATCAACTTCCACATCAACTGGAAGAACTTCAGATGTGTTTTCATATAATTCTCTCAAGCTCATGACATTGGCATCTATCCTTACCAATGTTATGCTGCAGGTATTTGATAATTTCAAAAAATATTCTTAGAACCTATATGTTTTACACCTCCAAAATTAGTATTTATAATGTTATATGACTATACCAATAAGCTTATCAACAAGTGTCTTATGGCTTATAATAGAAAAAAACAAATAAACACAAGCATTAGTTGCTTGTCTAGTGTAGCAAGATGTTAAAGTCAAAAACTCTCATAATAACTCCAGTGCTAGTTTTTTAAAAATAAAAAATCAGCTTTATTGAGGTATAACTGTATAATTCCATTTATATGAAATGCCCATAAAATTCATCTATTGTAAGTATACAATTAAATGACATGTAATAAATTTGCCATTGTTCAACCAACTCCACCATCCAGTTTTATAATATTTCCACCACCCCAAAAAGATCCTTCATTTCTATTTGCAGTCAACCTCCATTCTTTCTCAAGCTCCACTAATCTATTTCATATATTTGTAAACTTGTGTTTTCTGAACATTTTTATTAATGGAAGCATACAATTTAAAATTTTTTCACATGGTTCTTTAATGTTTCTGTGGTTTATCCATGTTGTAGCATGTAAGAATAGTTCTTTTTTATGGCTGAGTAGTATTCTACTGTAGGATGCACCAGGCTTCATTTATCTCCTCACCTGTTGAAGAGCATTGGGTTTGTCCTGGTTTTGGTGATTATGAACAAAGCCACTATAAACATTGGTGTATAGGTTTTGTATGAACACAATTTTCATTTTGGGGTAAATGCATAGGAGTAGGATTGTTGGCTAGAATGGTAAGTATATGTTTAACTTTATTTTGTAAAAAATCCTGCCAAAATATTTTCCAAATTGGTGGTAGCAGAAATTTGTGAGAGCTTCCATTGTTCTGCATCCTGCACTTGGCATTTTTGGAGATTTTAATAGGCATGTAGTGGTAATTTTCATTTCCCTAATGACTAAATATGTTGAGCATCTTTTTAATTGCTTGTTTGCTATACATGTATTTTCTTTGGTGAAATGTCTATTCAAATATTGTCTATTTTTTTAAATTTGGGTTGTTTGTCTTCTTGTTATTGAGTAGTAAGAGTTCTTTATGTAATCTTGATACAAGCCCTATATCAGATGATTTACAATTTTTTTCTCCAAATCTGTGATTGTCTTTGCCACTTTTTTATAAGTTTTTTTAAAAAATAACTTACTTGAGGATATGCTTTTTTAAAAAATGGCTTTTAGAGAGAGGGGAAAGGAGAGGGAGAGAGAAACATTGATGTGAGAGAGAAACATCAATTGGTTGTTTCCCATAGGCACCCCAACTGGGGATTAAACCTGCAACCTGGGTATGTGCCATGATTGGGAATAGAACCTGCGACCTTTTGGTGCAGGGGATAATGCTCCAACCAATTGAGCCACATTGGCCAGGGCAATAGTGTCTTTTGAAGCACAAAAATTTTTAAATTTTGGTGAAAAGTTAAAAAATTTGCCATTTTTTTTCTCTTTTAATGGTGTCATATCTAAAAATTCTGCCTAACTCAAGATCACAAAGATTTTCACTTATGTTTTCTTCCA
>NW_005357311.1:5527825-5570664 GCF_000412655.1 Myotis brandtii | reverse complement strand
TGATCTATGTCTATCTTTACGCCAGTGCTCCAGTGTTAACTTTTAAGACATGGCTTATTATGACAGGGGCAATGTTTCTTTTGTTTGTTTTTAATATATTTTATTGGTGTGTGTTTTTTTTTCCAGAGAGGAAGGGATAGGGATTGAGAGTTAGAAACATCGATGAGTGAGAAACATAGATCAGCTTCCTCCTGCACACTCCCCACTGGGGATGTGCCTGCAACCAAGGTACATGCCCTTGACCAGAATCGAACCTGGGACCCTTGAGTCCGCAGGCCGATGCTCCATTCACTGAGCCAAACCGGTCAGGGCCAGGGGCAACTTTTTATACTAACAGTAAGCTAAATCTACCATTAATTGTGAGGCACAATGTTTTGCCAATACCTTGAGCTTCTGGAACAATGGTGTCTTTTAATTATTCATATTGATTCAAAGCAAGGTGGAAACTAGAGGCGCAATCTAAATATGTGGAACTGTAACAGTGTCTTACAGAATGATGTGTGATTTGCTAGAAACTGCATTTTAAAAGACATATGTGTAATAAATGTATTCAATTTAACACTTGAAGCAATAGGGCTGACAGTCAGCTTGTGTTTATCTAATATAATATAAGAAGTATTATCAAATATTCCACTCTGAGTGACATTTACATCACTATCACTGTATATTATTGAATCTAAGACGCCATTAATTTTAAAATGCACCATTATTTTATGTACACTAAGAAAGAAAAAATGCTTTCAATTAAAATATACAATGCTACCCACTGGGAAAGATGAATCCTAGTTTCAAAGGTATAAAATTCTCAATAAATGTATATCTTAAAATTGATTAAGTGTGGCATAGCCAGGAGAAAAAAAATGTTACTTTTGAATTGTCATATTTCTTCTAAAAGGGATATTCCTGTTGCAGGATCCCTTTAAAACTGTATTTTCCCCCTTTGCTTTGTATACATTTTTTATAGTAAAATCAAATCCTATAATGATGTCAATGATTTTAATGCATTGCAAATAATTTTGAAGTGAGAGATTGCATCTAGATAGACTTAGACACATGGTGTGTCTGTCTCTATGAATCATTACTATTCCTTCAGCCAGGGAGAATCCCGTATTTTTGAATCCATGTGCATCCTTATTGTAATGCCCACCAGTTTGGATTATTTTGAAACTATTTAGCAAACACTGAAACTTCTGGGATAGATCAATGATTTTTAACAACCGTGGGATAGCATGTTTGAAATCTGGACAATCCCAACAAATCCGGGGTGCAGACTCCCTATACTGTGGGTATTAGTCACTGGCGAGACTGCTGAGAAGCCCCAAGCTCAGCCTTCTGTGCAATGCTCATGCCAAAGTGGAAGAATTGCCAGATGTGAATAGATCTCCGTCAGTTTCTCCAGAACTGAATTCCTACCATGGGGCTGGAGCTGTGCATAGGCAGTCTGGGCAGCTCCTTCTGCAGGGTCATCCAAGGAACATTGAAACTGTCCTCACTTCCCCAAATTTCTCACTTGTTGGCCTTGGTATCATCTCTGACAGGTGAGGCACTACCTCTAGAGCAGTGGTTCTCAACCTTCCTAATGCCGCGACCCTTTAATACAGTTCCTCATGTTGTGGTGACCCCCAACCATAAAATTATTTTCGTTGCTACTTCATAACTGTAATTTCGCTACTGTAAACAATATGTAATTATATATGTGTTTTCCGATGGTCTTAGGCGACCCCTGTGAAAGGGTTATTCGACCCCCAAAGGGGTCGCAACCCACAGGTTGAGAACCGCTGCTCTAGAGAGTTCCTGTCTAAAGAGAAACGGTACCTATTAGATCTCATTGGTTTTTACTGCACTGGAAGAAAACAGGATCTTGAGGGGAAGAGGTAAAACAACAGGTTCTTTAGGTTTTTCTGCTTACAAGAAAGTTGAGACATGCTCACCAACTTAAGAAAGAAGAGCGGTTACCGGAGAACAGTTATTAAAAGAAAACCTGACTGAAACAGAACTTTCAAGGGTCTTTGAAGCTTGATGTTGCTCTGCAGAACACCTCAAGACCGCTCTGTCCTGCTCCACATGGTCTGCTTCTCTCTGCACACCTGCTCCATTCCACTCCCACCATGGGCGGTCTGATCTTTAGTATATTTTCAAGTTCAAATTCTGGATGAGTCAGAGTGCTTGTCCTAGCTAATTACATCAATCTCGTTGGGTATATGCTTTCTCACCTGATGGCCATGCATAGGCTACCCTTGGGCCAGATGTTGCCTGGACTTGTTAGTAGCCAGCCCATGGCCACTTGTAGTCCAGAGTGTCTTGCCTTAGTAGGGGGCTGGCAGTGGACCGTTACAGCTAGAGCAGGGTGGGCACTATCAGGGAGATCAGGGGGCCATAGACGATGCTGACATCCAGGGAGGGTAAGCAGTGGGGAAGGGAGAGGAAGGGCACCACAGATAAACCTATGTTTGGGATCTTGTACATAGTGTTTTGCAGCAAAGTACTTTGAAGACTACTATTCAAGAAGAAGGTGTTTTTACTAGGATGCAATTTTGCCCCGATAACCCATGGCGGTTTGTGTAGGACAACCATATTTCTCATGACAAGTGAACACGCACAGTGTCTTAGCCTGAATTTCCCTCAAAGCAGAGCCGCAGACAAAGGCTTTTATGCAGGTGACTTATTTGTTATCCAAGGGAGCAGGTGAGGGAGGAGAAGAGGACACAAGGAAAGAGGAGCATCAATACCAGGATTCTTGTGGAAGTTGGCCACTGGTATGGGTGACTGGTGGTTAATCCCTAAAGGGCATTTTCAGGAACCTTGTAAAATGTGGTCTCAGAACCATCTACATGGGGGAAGAGGAGGCAGCATTGATCCATTAGCTCCCATCCCCATTTGGTCAAGGGGGCTCCAATTTCCATGCTACCCATGTATGAGTGCAGAGCTGCTTCCAGTGAACTGTCACCTGCAGGGCAGACGGGCAGTGAGAGTATGAGCACAGAGCTGTTCCATTGCACCTGGAGGAAGCTGGCCCAAGCCTTCAAGGAACAGGTTTCCGATACAGAGCCTGGAGTAAGAGGTGGGGCCACAGAGGTGTTGAAATACATAAGAGGCCTCCAACAAACACTTAGTTATGATCAACTATGTCAGAGAATCTCTCTTGGGAAGAAAATACATTTTCATCTTGTCTGGAGTGTTTAATCCCATTTGGCATGTAAAAACGTATCCATGTCAATTTTCTTCCAAGGAAGAAAATTCAAAAAGTACAAACTCACACTTTAGTTGTCTATTCCTTCGGGAATTTGGTCTCTCTCTTAGGAACTGCCACATACACACACATTAGAGGACCCACTAACTGAGCGACTACTGTGTTGTACAACTCCAAAACACGCCACTGACATCCCAATCCATGAAATTCTGCAGAGTCACAGGGCCATACGCAGTGGCCCTCCTCAATATTTCCCCTCCCTGGATTTTCCCATTGAACATGGTCAAAATAGAATCCACTTTCAGATAAGAAATCACCACCAGAAGGTATAATGTCCCATTACTCGTACTGTGTCCTTTTATTAAAATGCTCTTGACCTTATGGAGAGCATTTTAATAAATGTCCCTCAATGGGAAGTGATTTAATTTGTCATTAGTCATTTTCACTTTAGTAAAGAGAAGAATCAAGTTCTTAATGGGAGCGAGAATGGGAAAGAATTAATGAGAGCTCTGAATAATAGAAGGGGGGGCGGGTAAGAGAGTGTGTGGCTAGAAGTTTCCAAACACAAACTTTAGTTACTTGATGGTTTGAGCTGAGCTGAGGTTTCTCAAGCTGGCTTGAACCTGGTTCATTGTAGACAGAGTAGTATAATTCCTGCAACTTGGCATCAATCACATTGCAGCATCTCTGCCTTTGTGAAATCTTCAGAAGCTATGTCATGAGAATTTCAAAGCTAAGGGTCATCTCCATGAACACCTCCTGAGATAGCTCTTTAAAAAATCAGTAATCACTTTATTTTTTAAAAAAATATTTATTGTTGAAAGTATTACATATGTCCCCTTTTCCCTCCATTGACCCCTTTTAGTCTGCCCTGCCCTAGGCCTTCACTACCCTATTGTCTGTGTCCATGGGTGATTCATATATGCACACAAGTTCTTTGGTTGATCTCTTCCCAGCTACCCCTACATCCCTACAACCCAAGGAACAGGCTTCCCTCTGAGATTTGACAGTCTGTTCCATGCTTCTACTGAGACAGCTCTTGAGCATTATAAGACAGGAAGACGGGAATACTTAGGGTGCATCAAAGCCATTTATGGACTCTTAGATTTTCCCAGGGTGTTTGCTGTCTAAGATCATACAGTCAATACAGATTCAGAAAGAGTCCCATGAACAGTTGTATAGCAAAAGAGTGGTGTTGGATCAAGATGGATGTAACTGCAAGGTTAGAGAAATCAGAAAGAGTATCTTAAACCCAAAGCAGCGAGCTGTTGGCAAACCATGGGCCAAATCTGACTTGCTGCCTGATTTTGTAAATCAAGTTTTATTGGCACATAAAGGTATAATGTCCCATTACTCGTACTGTGTCCAGATCCATTCATTTATGTTTTGTCTGTGCCTGTTTCCATGCTGCAGGGGCACAGTTGAGCAGCTCTGACAGAGGTTGCATGACTTTTTCAAAAATGAAACTATTTACTACCTGGTCCTGTACATAGTAAGTTTGTTGACCCCTGGATAATCTTAGCTCTGTGTGTGCTGACACTCCTGCCTTCTGTCTTTTTTACAAGGCAAAGATTTACCACAGAAAACTCCACTGAAGCACCACTTCTTGAATAGCCAATTCCTTTCACCAGTCAACAGACCCAGAGCATCAGCAGAGTGCCAGGACAAAGCAAGATCCTGGAGATTTAGAGATGAACAAAACATGCTGGACTCATTGTTCTAGGGCAGGGGTGTCTTGCCTGTGGCCTAGCTGTTCTTTTTTCTCTCTCTCATCTCTCTCCCTCCTCTGCCACTTCTCCCACCTTGTCTCTCCTTGCCTGTCTTTCTTCCTCCCATCTCAAGCCTGTCAGTGCCACCCAGTGGCTCTGACAGGCATTACTCAAACTTGCTGACTGCCCTTAAAGCTGGGAATCACTGACCACCAGGAAGTCAGAGTAAGCCTACAATTAGGGATCCAGAGACAACTAGAAGGCTCTAGAAACCATTGTGATCCTACCCTGATTGCTCAAAGCATTAATATTCAGTTCAAAAGTCATTTAGCTCTTAGTATAAATGAAGGAACCCATGGCAGGTTTGTTAAGGGGAGAGAGATCAGGAGGGCCCTAAATAACTAAGTTAAAGAGGTCACTGCATACTGCCCTGAGCAGAAATTGCATTTGAATTATTTCAGGGATGTTATTTAGGTGGTATATGATGTGGATGCAGTAAAATGTGCAATGATGGACTTATGGCATAACCAGTTTCTTGAGCCATCTTAATCTTATGACATATTAACATGAAATATTCCCCAATTGCTGCGATTAACTGTATTCTTTTCCATTCCATGTCCTGACCTTTTATGGCATCCTAGGTGAATCCAGTGAGGCCAAGGGAATTGCCTCTCCCATAGAGGCTGTCCCTGCAAGAGTGCATTAGCAAGCCCCTTGGATTCCCGTAGGGCTGAACTGAGACCCTTGTTCATTCTCTCCACCCTACCTCCTGGCCTCTGCATGTAAGGAATGAATACTGGTCACTGTGAAGCACTGTGCACACTGGGAATGTAATTTTCTCACCTGCCAAAATTTTTTTTTCTCTTGGAGGAATCTGAGTGTTAAAATTCTATCTCAGTAGGCCACCAGACTTATGCAGGGTCCAATGGAGGTTCTGGCACTAGCCCTTTAAGTGTGAGAAGGCAGAAGAGTCCACTGTCTCTCTATTATCATCACTGTAAGGGCTAACCTCCCTTCTGGGTAGAAAAGTGGTTATTTGGAATACAGTGGTATTTTGAAAATTCCCCTGTCCTAAACCATCTCTCCCACAGAGGTGCCCCAAAGTATAAAATTATACCATAATAAATCCATTCTTTGGGGTAAAAAAAGAATTATCCTCTCTTCCATGACTTCTCTTAAAAATAAAAACCCTAGGGGGTGTTCTCCATGAAATCACTAACTGTTTATGTGTACAGTTAGTGTTGAACAGGGTTGTGATTTCAGAGAAGAAGGGAGAGGGGAGAGAGAGTTAGAAACATCAATGATGAGAGAGAATCATTGATTATCTGCCTCCTGCACCCCACCCCCACCCCACGCACCCCCTACGTTGAGATCATGTGCCCTGACTGGAAATTGAACCTGGTTCATAGGTTGACACTCATTCACTGAGCCATGCCAGCTGGGCAAATGATGGTTTTTTAACTGAATATTTTTCTCGTATCTATTGATAGCATATATCCTTTAATAAACTTATTTATTTTCAACCAGAGCCAACCTTTATATTCTTGTGTTTCCTTCTCTATTAAATCTGTAATTGCCCAAAGGGCACGGAATTTGGTCTTTTTGTCCCTGTATCTCCATCACCCAGCCGAGGTTTGATTTAAACCAGCCGTGGGCAAACTACGGCCCGCGGGCCGGATCCGGCCCGTTTGAAATGAATAAAACTAAAAAAAAAAAAGACCGTACCCTTTTATGTAATGATGTTTACTTTGAATTTATATTAGTTCACACAAACACTCCATCCATGCTTTTGTTCCGGCCCTCCGGTCCAGTTTAAGAACCCATTGTGGCCCTCGAGTCAAAAAGTTTGCCCACCCCTGATTTAAACAAAGTATTTACCCCTAGAACTTAACTCATCTCTAGAAAGAACACTTAAACTTCACTATTGAGAGCTGGAGGGCTCAGAAGAAGTCTTCTCCCATCAAGATTTCTAAATCCTTATTTTCAAAATCAGCCTCAATCTAGTCATCTATGTCTCTATCAAAGTTTTGGTTCCTTTTGCCTCCAAAACTATTCTTGGAGTTAGTTGTTTTGCTTTTTTTACAGAGTTAATTTGAATACAAATACTTATTCAGATTTCCCTAAGCCTTGCTACTATTTTATATTTTAATACATCTCTTTCCTTATCAAGAGTAGATGGTCAATTGGGCCTAGGAACTTGAAGATCTATTCTTCAAAGATCAGGATGTGAGCAGAAGAGAGAAAGATACTGGTAACACCTGGAGATTTGTAGCAGGAAGTTTCCACTTGTAGCATAAGAGTGTCAACCAGGATAGTGCTGGTTGGAGGGCGGGTGGCCAACCTCAGGCTTGCTTTAGTTGGGTCTTTTCAGAAGTCTGCTCTGAGAAGAGACTGGGAGATGGTATAGTTTAATGAGTAAGAGCATAGACTTTGGACACAATCAGCCCTAAGTTTAAGTTTGGGCTCTGAAAATTAGTGACCAGGTGACCACAGATAAGTTATTAACCTCTCTATTTTTGGTATCCTTGTTTCTAAAATAGGTGTAGAAGTAGGTGGTTTTGAGTGCCTGACACACAATAGATTCTCAACAATGTTGGCTATTATTTCAATAGCAGTTGCCTAGGTATAATCTGTGATAAAATAGGTATCTCCATGAGAGGACACTTAGAGGTTTCAGAGGGTTTATTTTTATTTTTATTATTATTATCTTGTTTTCAATTTTCATCATGAAGGGAAAACATGTAATTTTTAAAATGCAGTTATAAAGACGCAGAACAAAGAGAATCGTGACTCACATCTCACAATTTATTTAGCTTATTTATTGTTTCATATTCTGTAATACTTCAGACAGTTATATAATCTCCCCCTCATCCTTTTAGGATGCCAGGATATGACATCAGGAACATAGGGAGGAAACGTGTGTGTTTTTGAGGTGGGGGAGTCCTGATGTGTTGTAGGGAGAAGCCATAAGCTTTTCTAACATTAATGTCGCCTCACTGACACTGGGTGAAACAATCCCAAATACTGACTGATACTAGGAAACAGATTTTCCACTATGGTTGTGCTAGCTCTGAAATTCGATGAGACCTTCAGATAATGTTATGAGCCATCCTTAGCCTGACCTGTTGTCAGGCAATGGATTTGAGCCCTCAGTTAATCCCAGTTATACTGGCTTCCAAATCTCTCCAGTTCTTAAAGTCATAGCCTGGATTTCCCCAGATTTCTGGGAGTAAATGTTTTCAAACACTGCTTCTTCTTTTCAAAGGCTACAGTTGTTTTATCTGCCCAACAAGATAGGAATCATTCACCACTCTCCTAGCTCCATCCCTTTGCCTTCACCTCACCTCCCTGAACACCTGTTGTCTCACCTCCCCATGGGCTTCCCTCTCTTCTAGCCAAGACCATCATTATTACATTTTCATCTGTGTTTCTTTAACTTCCAATGGTATCTCAACATCTTTACCTTTATTTAAGTTCACTTGAGTTTTCTCTCCTTGCAACCATTCGGCTGAAATGCATCCTGCATACATTACCTACCCTGAGGAGGATACTGTGGAAAGATGCAGTAGTCTTCTTGTTTGAGGACGGGCTCAAGGTCATGATGAAGTCTATGTCTATTGACTGTGACGTTGTACTGGCCTATGCCTGAGTCAGGTGCTGAATGAGAAAATTTACCTCATTGTCTCAGGGAGCTCTATGTTTAGACTAAATGTTCAATGCCACTTGAAAAGGGTGTTTACAGACTTAGGCTTAAAAACACACACCAAACTTTGGTGTCAGTGTAAATTATCAATGACAAATGCTTTGCAGCTACTTCCTTTGGTTTCTCATTTGAAGGCTGCCAGTTTTAGGATGGTGTATTTATTTTCTTTGCTGGGGGACACTCACATTTTTGAAAACAAGTTTCAGTCTGAACACCCCTTAAGGAAGTCACTGTTTATTTGACAAAGTAGTGTGTGTCCCCACATGGGAAATTATATATAGAGAGAAGAATCAGACCATGCAGAAAACAACAACAACAAAAAAAGTTTTAAGATCCTCTAACGTGGTGACCTGGTTGAAGGAATAGGTTCTTTCTCAAATACTTCGTTTGATGGCCATGGAAAGTACGCATTGGAAGGTGTCTGAGTAGCAAGCAGGCCCACAGTGCCTTCCTAGCCTTCTGTGGTCTGTGGTCTGTGGTCTGTGATGAGTCCATCCCACTAATCCACTATCTCTCAGTCACTTAATGTGTGGTTTCCATTCCAATCAACTTTTTATCCCACTAACATACCAAACTTTTTCTCAGCCTGTGCAATCCCTCACGTCTCTCTTGTCTGCTGCTAAGCTCTCAGACTTTTCCCTTCAAAGCCAAATCCAGTTGCTCCTCAGCAAGAAAGTCTCATTGGTTCCATGAGCTTCATTTTCTTCAAACTGCTTCTCCATTCTTTCTTTCTGAACCCATCTGGTACTTGAAGGAAAACTTCTCTTGTAAGCTATAGAATTTCCTGATGTGGCTGACTCTAAGAATAACGAATGTTACAATTCACAACTCAAGAATCAAGTTAATACACAGGGGTAATAGGAATTTCAAGGCCACTTACAACCCATAATTTTTCAAAGCATGGTTGACTTGAGGTTAGCTTGACTTCTCGGGGACCCCAGGGCACATTAGCCCTTGCTAATTTTCATGGTTGTCTCAGCACATGGAATAAGTTAGTTTAGTTCATATGCATACATTTTTCATTGCCAAAGAGCAATTTTTTTAGTGCCAACTTGAAATAATGCTACATTGTCTTTGGGGGAAGACTTTTCCCAAGTAACATAAGTCCCTTTTTTGTCAGCTCTTAAAAGCTTTCGGAAGTAGGAATCACCCCCTTTTGTAAGACAAAGAAACTGAGACCTAACAAGACTACTTGACACAGAGAGAAAGTTGGGGCTAAAAGAGTGGAGGCCATTTAGGTCCAGGTTGAGGTCTAGTTGTAGCAAGGGAAGCCAGGGACTCCTTCCTCCTACAATAGGGCCACCGTGTACATGAGAATAGCGTCTCCTGGAGTTGACAGCTTCCACCAGATGTGGTGGCCCTGCCTACAGGACCTAGTCTGAGGCGAAGTGGAAGCCGGTGCTGGATACTAAGGGAGAGACTAAGAGGCTTCATCTTAGTTGTCTCCTTGGACATTCAATCTAGATGGCTTCCACTCTGTTTATTTTTACTTAAGTCACAGGCCTGTCTCTGTCTCCTTTAAACTGGGTTCTCATTTCTGTAGAAGCACCAAGCCAAGCTTTCTTAAAGGGGCAGACTTTCAGACACATTTGGTTACTGAGCAGCCTGTGTCAGACACAGAGAGGCCACATCCCCAAAAGACCTGTGCATTTCGGACTTAACTCCTGACACATTTGGCACAAGTTGAAAAGTGAGAGAAACAAACCCGCCTTCTGTCTCAGGAGGCCCTGGGCAGGAACATACAAGGCCAAATGTTTTAGTTGTAGACAAGAAAATGCTGAGAGGGATGAGCCAGTCAGGAAATATTCACTTCCTGTGAATACTTCCAAAGTTCTCCCACTCTGGCCAGCCCCAATTACAGATGATACAGCCAACAAAACACCGTACTGAAGCAGCCCCATTGGCTCTGTCAGCTCCAGTCAGCTGCGCTGTTGACCCCACTTGCCCATCCAGAACCTTCTGGATGTCTTCCCGAGGCAGAGAATCTTTCAAACCAAGAAAGATTTGGATTGGAAATGGCGTTCGGGGGGCAAAGGCAGGCAGATATATAAGCTACTGCTGAAGATAAATTTTCTAACTCTTTTAGACACAAACAAGGAATTCGGGTTGACTTCACTTTGATGAGGTGGCTTATAAGAAATGATTTGTATTTAATGATGGATGCTTTTCAGTACCATGGCATAAGAATACTGCGATTTACTTCTACCGGGACAAAAACCTACTCCTGAAGTCTGCTGCATTGAATGAGAATTCGTATGCTAAGTCCATTAACCACAACCACTGTTTTCTGGGTAAATCAGACTTGTTTCTTAAATTAAGAAGAAAAACAAGCAATTGCAGTAACGAGTCATGCAAAGATGCCTTGCCTTTAGTGAAAAGGGAAGTGTGTTTTCTCTGACCAGCCCACACAAAAGCAGATATTCGATATGAGTACTGAGAAGATGGAAAAGGTTTTCAGGAAAGATTCCTGTTGTTCAGCTCCTAACAGCCTGCAAAGGAGTAAGTAGGAAACTGAGGGGACCAGTCAACTCATTAAAACGAGGCTGAGAGACAGGATCTTTGATTTCGCAGAGCAGTCCTGTGAAAACAGAGGGCATGAATGGATGGGTTAGATTGGCAAGAGCTTCCACACCAACTAAGTAAGCAACCAGCTTATTTTTAGCACCTGCTGAGGACTGTGAGTACTGTGAGGGTACTCAGATGGAGGACCGCTGCCCTCAGGAAGTGGTTGCATTTTGGATGTTTGGCTAGCCAGGAAAACAGGAAACACTCCAAACATTTACAACCGGGGATTGGTTACGCAGGTGATAGAGGAGCTGAGACACCAGGAGAAGACAGTGCTAGCAGGGAGCCTCTGCCAGCCCCTGGGCTGGAGGGACAAAGGCAGCATTTCCAGAGTTCCAGGGGGTGGGGTCAGGAGGCAGAAGTGGAACCATGGGGGAAGCGGAGCCATGGAGGAGACCCAGCTGCTGTCGGTGACTTTGAGGCAGAGAATGAGGAAGAGAAACACCCTCATTTACCCTTGTTCCCCCTGCCAAGGTCTCACCAGTGACTGCCATTGGCCACACCCAGGCAGAAGCCAACTAGCACAGGGGCCTGGGGCAAGCAACCTGCAGGCAGGGGTCAGTCTTCCTGAGAAGCAGGACAGGGGCAGGCCAAGGAATGGATGGGAGGCAAACAGGCCCTGTCTGGCACAGGGAATATGCTTGGATCATTTTTTTACCTTCAACCACAATGACTTCATCTTGCCCTGGGCCAGACCATGACAAATCAGTTGCAAGCTGCAAATGCTGCTGGGATAGGTTCTGGGGTCTACCTCTGCCTCAGCTCTCACCAGTCACTGCACCCCATTTGGGCCAATCCACAGACCCTTTTCAAGAGACACTTTAATTCTTCCAAGCATGAGGGCACTATAATACACAAAGCCTGATTCTCATCCTGTTTCTTCAAGAAGTCTTAGAACTGACTGTCCTCTCCCCTGTGCCCTGTGGGGTTCAGAATCCAGCCACCCCATGGCCAAGTGAGCAGGGTTTGGTCTGGCTTTCATTTCACCTATGGCCAGCTCTGACTAGACCAACTTAGTAACTGATGCTGTCACTCAGTTCCTAGCTGATGGCAGCCCTCCCATCTGAGTATTTCTCTGAGTTGATGACACACGCCTATCTGGCTAAAGTCAACCTTATCCACATTATATCAATTCAGAGGCTTTAGTGTTCCTTTTTGACGGTATGACTTCAGGCAAGTTACTCAACCTCTTTGAATCTGTTACCTCATCCATAGAATGAGAACAAACACAGGACTGTTGTGTGGATTAAATGAGAAGACACTATTAAAGCGCTCATCTTAATGCCTGGCACACAAGCAATGATCAATAAATGGCACAATGATTCTCTCTCATCATCACTGTATCCTGTACCAATCAGGATCTTTTAGTTGTAGGTGACAGAAGCCCAACTCATCCTGACTTAAGAAAAAAGAAAAAAAAAAGCCTGGTTTCAGGAGCATCTGGATTTAGGAGTTTATCCAAGATCCTCACTATGGGTTCTCTCTAAATCACTCGGCTCTGCCCTAACTGGTTTGACTCAGTGGATAGAGCGTCGGCCTGCGGACTCAAGGGTCCCAGGTTTGATCCCCGTTAAGGGCGTGTACCTTGCTTGTGGGCACATACCCAGTAGGGGGTGTGCAGGAGGCAGCTGATCGATGTTTCTAACTCTCTATCCCTCTCCCTTCCTCTCTGTAAAAAAATCAATTATATATATATACACACACACACACACACATACATACATACACACACACATATATATAAAAGAAGAGTACTTATAAAATCTAAAATATAGCACATTCATTTTTTAAATTTTCGCATATTCATTTACAAAATTTTAAACACTTTACCAAAGCCAGTATCATTTCCTATTAATTGTTCACATATTTTGTTAATTTATTACTAATTACAAGATACTTTATATATATCTGATACTTGATAATTTTTAAAGCATAAACATAGCAGATTATTAAAATGTTTTAAATCATGCCCGGCTGGTGTGGTTCAGTGGTTGAATGTTGACCTGTGAATCAGGAAGTCATGGTTTGATTACAGTCAAGGCACATGCTTGGGTTGTGGGCTAGATCCCCAGTAGGGGCGTGCAGTAGGCAGCCGGTCAATGATTCTCTGTCATCATTGATGTTTCTCTCTCTCTCCCTCTACCTTCCTCTCTGAAATTAATAAAAATATATTTTAAAAATAAATAAATAAATGTCATTGCCAAACCCCCCCAAAATAAAAATGTTTTCAATCATAAAAACAGATTACTAATGGTTGCTATGAAAATTACATTTTATGAGTTATTTCAATTTACTAGTGTTAAGACTTTCATTACAGTGCCTTTCTTTATATGACTTACAGGGCTTGGGAGATTTACCATTAGATACTTCTTCAGCAAAAGGAAGACGATCTCATACTGGCAGTGTTGGAAATGCAAGGTCATCATCTGTTTCCAGAGATGTTTTAAATGCAGCCGAAAGGTAGACTCATTTGATAGTCCACATCGTTAGTGAAATTACTCTCTAGTGATAGTAGTCTCATTTGGATATTTCCATAAGCTATCCCAGAGGTATTTGCCAAAATTTAACAGAACTCTAAAGGTTGTTAAGGACTTAGAAAGTGAGGTAATTAGATTTAATAAGGCAATTATGCATATACTTAAAACAACTTGCTTTTACATGTACTGAACATTAGTAAAGCTTTAGTGTTATTGAACTTAGCAATATTATGCTTGTGTTGGATAGCTGTGATTGATTTTTTTAATATATAGCCTTTACTTTTTTCCCTTAATTATAAAAGTAATACATAATTATGGTTAAAGAAAAAAACAACTTTAGGAAATACGAACATTAAAAGAATTTAACCAATAATGCCAATAACCAGTAAAAAACTACTCTTAAATATTTTATAAATATAATTGTATATGTAGTTGTCTCATCTGTTTTAACTCTTTTAACAGCATTTAGTAGGTTGGTTATTTCATTTTTTAAAATCTTTCAAAAGTATTATGATTGCTCTCGTATATTTTAAACATTTTAAAACTATATGAGTAGCCCTGACCAGTTTGGCTCAGTGGATAGAGCGTCAGGCCATGGACTGAAGGGTCCCGGGTTTGATTCCAGTCGAGGGCATGTACCTCGATTGCAGGCTCAATCCCCAGTGGGGGGCTTGCAAGAGGCAGCTGATCGATGTTTCTCTCTCATCTATGTTTCTGACTCTCTATCATCACTTGGCTCTGTATTCCTCTGATTGGCTTCATTCTCAGGCAGACTGTCCCCCATGAGAAGGCAAGACGGGTGCTGGGACATTCTCTCAACTGAGCCATCACAGGATTAAGAGACCCCAAGAGTTTCCTGAAAACCCTGGAATGGGGTTTCATTGGCCCGGTTGGATCTCATGTCCAGCAGTGAGTTAGTCACTGGGGCCAGGGGAAGGGATGCTCCAGTTGTCCAGGCCTGGGTCCTCTCTCCAGGTAGGCCAAGAGGAAGGGAGGTTAAGTCTCCAAATGGAAATGGAGGAGCTGTTTTCAGAAGGAAGAATGGACTCTAGGAAGGAAAAAACAAGTTATTTCCACTACAGTAGCTAGTGTTCTATTATTCTTATTATTAAAATTTACTATTTATTGCCTGGCCTGTGTGGCTCTGTGGTTGAGCATAGACCTATGAACCAGGAGGTCAAGGTTCGATTTCCGGTCAGGGCACTTATCTGGGTTTCAGGATCGATCCCCAGTAGCGGGTATGCAGGAGGCAGCTGATCAATGATTCTCTCTCATCATTGATGTTTCTATTTCTATTTCTCTCTTCCACTCTGGTAGCAATAAAAAAATATTTTTAAAAAATTACTATTTATTGCTTACTCCTAGTACTGCCATGATCCCCACTACTACTAAACTATACAACTTGTATCAAACCTGGAATACTATTCAGTGAGCAACTGGTCTAACAGGCAGGGAAAAGGGAAAAATCATAGAAAGCTATCACAGGAGAAAAAGGATCTTGGATAGGAGGAAATTGAAGAGCTCTTGGTCATAGAAGAGAGGTCAAGCTAAATCAAAGCCTAAAGTGGTGAGTTCTAGGAGATGGTTTGAGCTTCTTTCAAAAATAAAAGCCTTCTAAATGTCAATGCTATTTTGAAGTTGCTAAACTCAAACCACCTCACTGTGATTGTTTAACTAAAGCTTTAATGACCATACAAAGCATGGATGTTGTACACTTTCAGCACCGTACCTTCTATTTCAACACTGACACAGTAATCTATGAAACAAGCCAACACATTCTCCAAACAGGAAGGCCATGTCCACAGACACCTTACTGCAGACACTGAGAAACACTCTTCACATAGGAATCTCATGATGTGGGAACATTCTGTTTTCTTCCCGTGGTCTGGAGTGAAATAGGTATGGGGTGTGTGTATTGAATTTCTGGCAAAGTTCAGGAGCTACCAAGTATAGTGAAACATTGTTTGGCTATTTGGCAATGCTATGGTATCCTTGAACAACTGGCCTACTCCAGGATTACTAATGTACTCAAGTATAAAAATATAAATAGAATGATACCGTGAAACCAGCGACTCTGAACTTGAACCTATCCATGTGTCACATACAATATGTTCTGTCAACAGAACGATCTCTATAAAGTTTTGTTGCACGGAGCATTGGAAAGACTTTGTACATGCCCCTCCATGTAAACTAAGACTATATTCTCAGAAAATACATTTTCTGTTAAACATCAATAAAATGTGAAAACTAATATGCCATAGGATTTGCTTAAATCTATGCCTCTCCATGCAAAATAACTGAATAACTGCAGGTGAAGCTGGTTATTTGGGCCACCTAGATATTTCATCTAAAGGGTGGCCAGAGCAAGTTGGCTGACGTCCATCTGAGCATAAGAAGTCAGGTGATTGAGATAAGCAAATGCTTTGGTTCCATGTAAGCAGAATATACATTCTTTGTTTCGGTTTCTTGAAAAAGACTTTGCAATGGTTAGAGCACATAGTTTTGTGTAACAATTTTCAAATGAGAAAACCACGTATCTCGGGAGAGCATGTTAGATGGCTTCGCTGATGCTCTTAGGGTAGTGTGTTTTCTAGCTGTGCAGTAGTCCTGGGAAACTAGTCAGGCAGTGTTATCAAGTCTGATAGGTTCACCAAATAGAAAAGAATAATACGACTTTACATTTCTAGACTTTATTACACTTTTCAAACCACTTGAAATGTAGTAATTTTCTCACCCAGCCCACTGGCAGGTAGGCTGACACCTAATTTAGTACCCATCCCACTCCAGCACACTCTTTTCCATAATAACACAAACAGAATGAAAACATTCTTCACCCAGGCTGAGAAAAGACAGTCATTTGGTTTTCTAAGACTTTTTTCTTTCTTTCAGACTTTGAAGGGTGGTGTAGACCAGATTTAAAAACATGGCTCGGGGAAGCAAGAAATCATTCCCCCGAGTGTTTATTAAGTGAATCACAAATTCATTCAGCATGACTGCTTACCCGGAGAAATAAAGGAAAAATGGTAACAAGCTGAGAGCCTCCAAGCACCGTCAACTTTAGGATCTCCCTGGGAAAGGGTCACGAGTGTAATCACTTTCAGCTGTCCCGGCCTCGCTTCCGCTGTCAGTGGAAATATCCAGGCAGGATGAATACACTTTCTGACTAGACTCTGGACTGACCTAGACAGTTTTTTGGAAATTCAGGATATGCTTTTCCTAAAGCTTCTTAATTTCTCCCATCCCTCCCTGATCGAAAACATCACTTATCCCATTACAGCATGTGGAAAGAGAGGGGAGGGAGACACAGACAGGGTCTGGATTAGGGATAAAAATTACTTTGTGAGTTTATTATTCTCATCCATAACAGAGGACCATTTTCATGTCATTTAGCTGATTCCAGAACAGAATTACCCAGAGAGATATGAAGTACTATTCGTTACATCTCGAGGGCCCCAATGAGACGTGCGCAACTATATTTAATAACTGGTGATCCATAGCTTGCATATTTCCTGGAAATGTCTGACCACTTTGCTAGCCATTATTTCACCGGCCACATGTGAAAGAATTCCTCTTCTTCACTTACATTGTGGTGGTTCCACAGCCTTAGACTTCCTCCGGTGTCTGAGAGCTGTCTGGAGATCTCAGTTCCAAAGAAATGTGTGGATTTGTAGTTTCTGAAGTAACTCTATTCCTCATTCGCTGGGTGACAGCTACTCTAATGGCATGCCTCTACCATCAGCTCTTAAAGAGGCTCAGCCCTCCCTGATTTGAAACTCTAAGATGATGTGTCATTTCAAGGGAAAGAAAAAAAAAGCAAAAATGTTGTAAGTATGAGCGGATGCTAGAGTCCCAAAGACTTTCAACAAGCTACAGCTTCCTCGTTGCTGACATCAGCAATGTGGTTCTTATTATACAACTGGATGTTAGACTGCGGTACTTCCCAAGTATCATTTCTACTTTATGTAAAGGACACGGTCCAGTGCAGTTTTTGTTGGGTTAATGGGTAAGATGTGGAATGGATCTTTCTCTCAGCCATTCCTACAAACTAGCGAGATGACCCTGGCCCACTGACCCATTTCCAGGGACGGAGATAAAGGGCGAGACTATGATCCCGATATCCATTGGGACTGAAATTCCAGTGATTCAAACACCCAGTAAGGTCCAAATCCACTGGATACATCAGAATTTCCCAAGGCAGCTGCAAAAGAAAAGCACAAGCGTCACTAGCAACAAAAGTCAGAGAACCCAGGTGGACACAAACCAATGTATCAGCAACAACCTGCTCTCAGTCAGAACTTTTAAGTGAATGGATTGTTACTTGGATGGGGTAAGGATACAGCATAAATAGCTCATCTACCTATAAAGTCTCCTTAAAAATCACCTCTGTTCAACAGATACTAATCCAGCTGGGTCAAGCTCTTGGCTAACTTTTTGTTAGACACCATCTCTCATAACCTTCATAGCAGTCCTGTGAAGTAGGTACTCTTATTTTCCCATTTTACAGATAAGATAGAGGCACAGAGAGGTTAGGTAACTTGCCCAAGGTCACACAGTAAGTGTAGACCTGGGGCATGAAAACAGTCCTGATTGCCTCTAAATCCTCTTAACCATTTTATTATACTGCCTTGATGATAGGACAAACCCCCTGCCTCAGTGACTTAAAACGGAAAAAGAAGTAGCGTTGGTACTGAATATTTCACTCTGTGGCTATCCTTTCCCTCTCCCTGGCTATTTACTTGCTAGCTTTCTAATGATACTTAAATTATTCATTTGGCATATCTCCTTTTGTATTTTACCTCTTTTTCTTTGCATGTGCATCATGCATCCTATATAATAAAAACCTAATATGCAAATAGACCGAACGGTAGAGTGATAGGTCACTATGATGTGCACTGACCACCAGGGGGCAGATGCTCAATGCAGGAGCTGATTCTAGCCCACAGGCCCCATGCCAGTCAAGGCGAGTGCCAGCGGGCCACCCCACCCCCTGCCCGATTGCCCTGCTAGCCGCCTTGCAGATCAGCCCTGACCACCGGCCAGGCCTAGGGACCCTACCCGTGCACGAATTTGGTGCACCGGGCCTCTAGTATTTCATATCAGCAAATGAAGTATCCAGGAGAGGTCTGTGCACAGCAAGGTTGGAAGGAGCCTTTGCACTTTGGTTTGTTCATGAACTTGACACATACAGCCAGGCATAGGGGGCCTTTTGATATTTAAAAGTCTCTGGTTTGCCAATCCCCAAACTTACAGGCCCTCCACATATTTCTTATGTTTTCTTCACATGAGCATGTTAAGGCTTAGAAGCAGAATCCAATTTTGTAGATTGTTATGTCCTTTAAGATGATGATAAAACAATTTTTACTCTTTGAAAATAATGTGTATAATAACCTACTGTTTCTATAAAAAAAATCTATATGTGTGACAAGAACATTGTCTAGAAGGTTAAACAAGAAATTAAAAGCAGCAGTTACCTTTGGTGTTGGTGATGAAAAATGGCAACTGAGCAGATGGGGTGGGAGGGAGACTTCTCACTCAGCACCTTTCCTTACTTTTTGATATTTGAGTCACAAAAACTCATTGACTACCTTGAAGGCAATCAGAGGCTACACCATCTTCACAAGATCAGTCAGTTAGGACTTAGTTATTCTAGAGACAATTTTTCGCAAGCAGTGAGTGGCAGTTAAAAGCCTAAAAAGAAATGGTTCCTTTCCTGTACATACAGCCCATGTCACACCACTGAGGGCATAGAAATATGAAGTAATGAGAGAGTAAAATGTAAATTGTGTCACATATTAACAGGGTCTGAAATCACAAAACAAAAAGTGGAACTGCCGCAGGACTTCTCAGAGCCTTTAATGTGCCAGTGTGCATTAAGATCTCCTAAGAGGGGGTGGACAGTGTTTCCTAAAGTTATTTAACAGTGGAACCCACTGCCCTTCAAGGAGTATCTTACAGAATTGCAGTACTAATTTTGTGTGTATGGAACATATTTTGGAAAATGCTGGATTGTCAAGAACTCTAGCAAGTGAGAGATGCTGTCGAAGCTGTATGTGGAACTTTGAGTTCCTCAGAACTGAACCACACACTCACCAATGCAGCATGTCTGAAACTAAGATCCCTTTTGAATAAAAATATACAATATGTTCGATTCAAGGACTAGTGAGTGAATGCCTGTGCAAGGTGCTCTGGGGGCTCTGGGCCTACAGGCAGGAGTAGCTAAGGTGTCTGGTACGTGGGATAAAACTGCCTCCCGCAGCAGAGGGAGGACCTCAGCCATCAAAAAGCGCTGGTTCTAATTCCACAGATGGCATGGCCTCCTTTATTCTCATTTCTGAAGTGCTTGTGGTGAGCTGTGTGGCTCGTTACATATTGTCGGTGCCCACATCTACTTCTGAATCAAATTGAATATTAGCCCAGGCATTTGACAAAAGCAACACTCAACACCCTTCAAACCAGGACAGTGAGAGTGAACAGGAACAGGATCTGTGGCATGGGTTGTGCAGGGAACATTCATCTATGTAAATGGGCAACTTAAGTCCCATTTTATGCCTGTAATCCAGAGGGACTGAGCTGTTACTCCTAAGTTGCACCATGAGTAGTAACGGGCTGGGATCCATGTGCATCGTCACTGTCATTTGTGTCTAGGGTGAAGCTGTACTCAGGAACCCTTTACCAACAGAGAGAAGCTGGGAGAAATGCTCTGGCAGTGAACCTTTTAAATTGACACACGAGTTGAAAATAATAACAAACAAAGACCACTTGGAAGTTGAATAAAGCGTTTTTATACTAGTATATGCCATTGCCTCTCACAAAGTCCTCCTCACAATCTTGAGAGTGAAGGAGGTGCTCATATCTTCGTTTTACAGAAAGCAAAACAGAAACGCAGAAAGCCTAATAACCTGCCCTTGGTCACACAGCCAGCAAGTGATCATGCTAGGAATCAGCTCTACCTATTCTGGTGCCAAACCTCACATTCACTTCAGTACGCCTCATTTACGTGGACAGAAACGCTGTCCCCCTGGGCAAGTTTATTCTAAAACCTCACTAGTCATATGAGATAATATTAGGAATTCAGAAGGACCTCCTTCCTTACTTTGTCACACACACCTTGGTTCAGAACTTGGGAGATGTCCCTTGTGTTAAGAGGCTTTTAGAAGGTATGTGAAGGAGGGCGAGATAGAGGTCAGAGGTCATTGGGGAGGATTCCTGCACTGGGGGAGTTGAGGGCTTGGATTTCTCACCAAATATATGGTTTGTATTCCAATCAACTTTTTATCCCGATAACATACTGAGCTTTTTCTCTGCCTGCGCAATCTCTCACATTTCTTTTGTTTGCTTCTAAGCGCCCTGACTTGTCCCTTCAAAGCCAATCTCAAACCTACTAGTAGATGTGCATAATAGCCACCTGAGCAAATGTGAAAAATGCAGATTTCCTGCTCCATCATCAGAGATTCCGATTCACTGGGTCTGGGAAAAGCCTGATGATCTGAACTTTTAACAAGCCTTTTAGGTGATTCTGTTACACAGTTTAAGAAGCCCACACTTCTTCAATTCTAAGAGCCTGCAGTGATATCAGAGGAGGTCTAGTGTTTTAAATAATTATTCATCCTGTTCATCAATACCTCTTTGAATTTGTTTAATTGCACAATAATAGAAAATCAGTGTGATTTAACCCAATCAACATTCAATTCAACTCTGCAAACACCTCTTGTTTGCTTCACACCAGGCGCTGTGTGAGGCTATGGGAATATAAAACATGATCTCTGGCCTCCAAGAACTTATTAGAGGAGATGGATGTGTACACAAGTCCCATAACCAAGTGGTTTTAAAAATCAGAATTATTGGGGTACTCCTAAAGCACACAAGAGGAGGACTCAGCCTGCCTGGAGGCCTGGGGTGCTCCCAGAGGAGGCAGCATTTACGCCGAACCTGGTTTCAACATGTCCTAGTAGAGAAAGGGCGTTTAGCAAGAGGGGACATGATGAGTGAAGATAAGGAAAATACACATGTGTTCTTGGAGCTCTGAGAAGATAGAGTAGAAGTAGAATATAGTTGGAATACGTAATTAAAATAGTTTTCATTTTCATGGCCTTTTACAATATTTAATTTAATCCTTTCATTGGAGAATCTTTTCTATTTGAAAGATAAAAATACTAGCCAGTGACTTGTTACTGAAAATAAATTCCACAAGACTTACAACAAGATACTAATTTTTGGTGTGTGTGTGTGTGTGTGATAATGAGATCATAGAGTGTTGTTGCTCTGTTGTCAATGTGGAAGGGATATCAGTGGCTGATAAAGCCACATCCTGAAAGAGAAGAAGCATATGTAAACATCCCACATTGAAGTGCAAAATACTATGTGAATCTGTGGCCTTCCTTTAAAATGCACATGTATTTTCCAGTTCAGGCTGTCGTTCTCCCACTGTCTGTTCTCATTGTGCAGATCTGTGCTCAGATTTGGATCTCTCTTACTTTTCTCCTCTGAAGGACTCCACAATCCTTTGGAAGGGAGCTGTTTCCATGTTTTGAGGTCAGGGAAAAGTCAGGATGGGCCCGAGACAACCTGTGTTACCAGACAGCATGCATTCTTCTATAAAACGCGGGAGGCAATGTTCAGAGGCCAAAAATGTCAACTTCAAGGGGTTTCCCTTACCCAAGTTGAGCACTACAAAATAAAGTAAATTACATAATGTTTAATCAGAATTGGTGGCAACTGTATAGGAAAAAATATTATTCCTAATGATTTGCAAAGGGAAATTGATATAAGATATATAAAAATGTAATTATAATTCAGAGAAGGTTAATTTGATAGGCCATATTTAGTAACTTATGGATTTTTCAAATTAAGGGAATCCTATATAATAAAAGGGTAATATGCAAATTGACCAAATGGCAGAATGACCAGTTGCTATGATGCACACTGACCACCAGGGGGCAGATGCTCAATGTAGGAGCTGCCCCCTGGTGGTCAGTGCGCTTTCACAGGGGAGTGCTGCTCAGCCAGAAGCCGGGCTCATGGCTGGCAAGCACAGCTGTGGTGGTGGGAGCCCCTCCCACTTCTGAAGCAGCACTAAGGATGTCCCACTGACATCAGTCGGAAATCCTCCGAGGGCTCCCAGACTGCGAGAGGGCGCAGGCCGGGCTGAGGGACCTCCCCCCCAGGCCTCTAGTATAATTATACATGAATATTTTGTCTGATCTCTTAAAAAATCAGTTTATAGTTAAGTACCTTTTAGTTCCTATATGAGCAGGAAAGAATAAACAGCAGAATTGAGGGTAATTCTAAGGAAAGTAGGTGCTGTAGCGGAATAACAAAGACCAACCAGAACTGGTAGAACAGTGTCCACACTTCACAGGCACCGGTGGTCACACCAGCTAACCCAGGGGCAGAGGTGTGTCACAGTGCGTTCCAAAAGGATGAATCCGCCTCCTTTCTGAGATTGGCCCTTTTCCTTTAGTCAGATGAGATATAAAAATACTAAAATCACTGAAACTTTTGAGAGGCAAACCTAGGAAGAAATGCAAATAAAATAATAGTATTTAAATCTAAGGTATTAACATTTGAGAAAGTAGTGTGTTTTTTTAAAAAAAATATGTTCTTATTGATTTTAGAGAGGAATGGAGAGGGAGAGAGAGATAGAAACATCAAAGATGAGAGAGAATCATTGATTGGCTGGCTGCCTCCTGCACGCCCCACACTGGGCATGTGCTCTGACTGGGACTCTAACTGTGACCTCCTGGTTCATAGGTCCATGCTCAACCACTAGGCCACGCCAGCTGGGTGAGGAAGTAGTTTTTGTTTCAGTGTACAGGTTGGTGTTTTATTATTTTAATAGTGCAAGTGTACACTTTTAAAGTGTTTAATTAGTAAAGATAATTTATTATGGTAGAATTGTGGTTTTAATAAGCAAATGTTGAGAAGTATTTGCATTCACAATCAATATTTAAATATTTGGGAAATATTAAGTAATAAAAATATGTTTTAAATAATTTTAGTTATGAGGATATTTAAAGGAATGTTGACTGTTTAATGATTAAAGAAATATTAACTATTTCATACATTTATAAGACTATTAAGCTGAATATTAAACAACAAAAAGTAGTAAGTCCCACAGGATGCTTAAATCTTAAATAACTTATCAATGGTTACTGTGATAGAGTTCATTTAATTTAATAAGCATATATTACATTTATATACCTATTTATTATTGAAATACAACTAACATATAAGAGTGTATTAGTTTTAAGTGTACAATATAATCATTTGATATATGCATAGTATAAAATAATCACCACAATAAGAACATCCATCACCACACAGTTACAATTTTTTTTCTTGTCATGAAAACTTTCAAGATCTACTCTGTTAGCAACTTTCAACAATTTAGCATTGGTGATTATAGTCACCATGCTTTCCATTCATCCCAGGACTTATAACCGGAAGTGTGTACCTTTTGACCACCTTCATCATTTTGCCCACCCCTTACTAATCTGTGTCTATGTATTTGGCTTTTTTTTTTTAGATTCCACATATAAGTGAAATCATACAATATTTAACTTTATCTCACTTATTTCACTTTGTATAATGCCCTGAAGTTTCATTGATGCTGTCGCACATGGCAGGATTTCCTTCTTCATATGGCTAAATAATATTCCCATACATTATTTTGAAATGAAAATTTGAAAGTACAGATTAAGAGCAACCATACCCCACTCCCTAACACACCACAGACTCCCACAAATACAAGACAGATGAGTGAATCAGCACAATTACTCAGGGGCGGTGAGTGTCTGACCCCAGCTCAGGATTTTCTTCCACACACACCTCATGCAGTGGTGTGGTACAGGCACGTGACTGGAAAGAAGGGGACGTGGTTATGGGAGGCCTGGACAGTCCTGGCCATTTGCACAGGGAGTGGGACATGGTGGAAAGCATGCTGGGAAGGAGATTATTGTCTTAAGTCTGCCAATAGCTAGTGTATGATTGGGGGCAACCTCTTAACTTCCTTATGCCTCAGTTGCCTCACCTGCTTAATGTAGAACCTAGAACTGCATTTTCTAATGTCTTCCAGTTCTCCTGTTCTATGAAATACTTTGAAGGATGCTGACTTGTTCAGCAATAGAGGGAGCCTTGCTAACCTCTCAGGCCCGGCTCCTCAGGAAGCTGCCTGAGCATCTACAAACAGGACCTCAAGAACCCTCCACACGGTCCAACTGTCTTCTGTCCTCTTCAAACTCAGACATTAATTGAAATCTTTGGTATTGGCTGCGTGTTCCTCCCATTCTCTTTGCTTCTATGGGTTACTCTTTTCCCATCATTTCACTGCGCTTTTAGAAGGCAAGGAAAGTGTGTCAGGCAGCCACCTGGAACTGTTATCTCCTCATTTGACTTTGAGTTGAATTTACCCTACCAGGGCCTGGGGTCCATCCCTCTCCCTGTCACAGCCATTCCCACACAGTTATTAAAATAACAGTCTAAATAAACAGATAAATCTAAGTTTTATTTATTTAAATGTTGACAATTGGCTTCTTTAAAATACAGATTTCATTATTTCTAGGTATTTCAGATGCTACCTGCCAGTGTTTTCTCTTTTATTGTTGATAGTATTAGAGATGTCTCCCATTTTCCTTCTCCAAGCCTCCCCGCCTTTACCTCTCTCCACCCAGCGCCCCCTCCAGCCTTCACGACATTGTTGTCTGTGTCCATGGGCTACACCTATATGCATATATGTTCTTTGGCTAATCTATTTTTAATTTTTTAATATATTCCCATCCTTCCATGTTACGGCAAGCTGGGAAGAGAAGATGGAGTATCTCAAATTTTAGGGGCAGTGGGGAAATTGCCATAATTAGGCTTTGGTTACATCAGTGTTCTCAAATTTTCCCAAGCATCAACAACATCTGGAGGGTTTGTTAAAACACAGATTGCTGGGCCCCAACCCTGGAGTTTCCGGCTCAATAGGTCTGGAGTGGGGCCCGAGAACTCTCATTTCTACCAAGTTCTTAGGGGATGTCAATGATGCTGGTCCAGGGACCACATTCGAGAGCCACAGGTGTATTGAAAGCAGATGAATAATTTATTTTGTTTAATAAATATTTGTTGAATACCTACTCCATGTCAAGAATTGTTACAGGCACAGGGGCATAGGAATGAGCAAAAGAAATGTGGTTTCTGCCCTCAACAACCTTTTCTGATGGAATTTTCCAGTTTTTATCTAGAGGTTTGGAAGTCTCTTTATAGTTCAATATATCACATTCATTTTCTTCTTTGTGCCTCATTAAGGTTCTCCAATAGGTCCATCCTTGCCTATAACTAGACTCTGTTTCTCTTCCCCATCCCAGCCCTTAATCAGCATTTCCCCCCTCATTTTTACTGTAGTAGTTAGGAGTCCCTAGCATATCACTTACCCTTTATTCTAGACGCTGTTCTGTATTTCTTTCTACTTTATCTGCACCCTCACTGTGGAGGGCAACTACGAGGCAATGTCTTACATTTATTTGCAATTCCTAACCCTCAGCTCCTCTTTGAACATTCTAGAAGCTAAACATGAGCTTGTTGATAGATTCACTTGGAACCCCATCATCCCTTTGGAGGAGGTGGAGTAGGATGAAAATTGCCACCAACACCAACAACCAGTCAGACCACACGGTCAGACACTGTTTGTGGTGGCTGGAGTGGAGTAAAGGGCTTGGAAACCAGAAAAAAAATGAGTGTTTGGTTTAGGATTTTGCTAACTGAGAAAGAGCCAAGAGTGGTTAATTTCCCTTTCAGGATAAAAGTCACCTTGTAAACAGGATTTCTGTCTAAAAAATGTAATGTGGTCCAAAGTTATAGAATCAAGTGGCCATTGGTATTTCCTTGTCTAGTATATCTTAATTTTTCTAAAAATTAGTGCTGAGCCAGTTATAAGTAACAAATAGGTCCGAGATCACATTTTTATTACAATTGGATTAACTGGAAATTAACTGGCACAATCTGGTCCAGATATATTAAGATCACAATGAAACCCTGTTTACCCTGAAATAGATTGCTACACAGACATAGAAGAACAGTGCTTCAAACCTGGAAGGATCTTTAGCACAATCCAGGAATTACAGTATCAGATCGTTAAGTGAAGCTCTCGACCTGGTCTCATCCAGTCTGAATCTTTACTCTGCCACCTCTTGGGGCATGTGATCTTGGGAAATTTCTTCATCTCTTTGAGCCTCAGTTTTCTTTTGTATAAAGATATAAAAAAAGTATTACTTAGTAAAAGACTTAATGGGAGAAATAAATGGTGATATAATAAGGTACATGAAGTGCCAGTACAATGCCTAGCACATAGTAATAGCTCAATGAAATAGCTAAGTGGCAGTTATTATGTAGTTCAACTCTATCATTTTACAGATGAAGAAACTGAGGCTCGTTGTAATTGTGGTAATTTAGGGACAGGGCTAAGGCAAGAATTTAGAATTTCTGAATTCCAATCCAGCACTCTATTCAAGATAATTTGCCATTCATCACTCACTTTGTAATTTGAATCTTTCTAATATATAATTTGTGAAAACTGGAATAGTGAACTGAGATAAAATAAATATTTCCCACTTTATATGAAAGTTTTGTTTTAAGTCGAATATACATATATAACCTACTTATGAAAAGGACTATTTCTAAGCTCTTCAATAGTATCATTTAAAAAGTCAATCACAGACATTATTTGCAACCTAGTCATATTAATTATTTAATTGAAAGGTCTTATTCTTGGCAACATTAATTTGAGTGTTGACTAAACCAATTGGAGGTGTGTAATACATATATGTATACTTAATAAAAATTGCTGCCTCCTCGTCATGAAGCCCCATCAATACAGGAAATTACTACTATAAGAGATCCCTAATAGAAATATTGTCTCTTGTGAAACCAAAGTCATTACACCAACACATCTAGGTCTGTGTTTTAAAACTTGTGATGGTCCAAATATCCTTCAAGCTCTCATAGAATCTTAAGTTCAGCATCTACTTAGCACTTACTGTATTCCAGACATTGCAGCCAACATTAGTCAATCTGAGAGTTCCTCCTCCTGTTCAGCAATAGAACATGGGGAAGTTATGGCTTACTTATTTTTCAATAAAAGCTCCATCAGATTCCAGGTAGTTTACCTAGTCCAGATGGGAGCCAGTTGCCATGGACATAATAGCTATTCAATATACAGTAGCTCAATTGAAAGTGTCAAAGATGGTACTTGTGTGATAAAAGTGATTAAAATTTCATTTAAAGAATGATTCTGCAGAGATTGTGCCCAAGAGGAAGCCTTGATCTAATTTAAAAAAAACACACACAGAAACCAGAGAGCAGGATGAATTTTTTTCAATGACAATATGATTCCAGATAAAAGCTGTATTAGGCAGGATGATTTGGCGTGCAAGAGACAAGCAACTTATTCTAGAAGAAAGAGGAAATGTGCTGGCTCACAAGCCAACAGGAAGATAGCATGGGGCTGGCTGAAATCAGGGACTGGAGGGCTATTGACTTTCTCCATTCATTCTCAGACCAGCTTTTCCACCAGGCAGGAGACCTGTGTGCTAGCAGCTATGGGTTCATATTCTCTACAGCCTTGGGAAGGGAGAAAAGAGCTGCTCTTCACCCTGCTCCAGGTGAAATAACCGGGGGAAGGACTCTGAAAGACCTGCCTTAAGCCACATGCCACCATCACAGTTGTCATGGCCAGAGATGTTGGGAACCCATGAACAGAGGCACCTCTCTGAGTACATTAGATCCATCTACCGCTGCTAGCATTTATTGAACGTTTTCCTTGTGCCAGTCCAGTCACTCTCTCATTTATTTGTAAGGGAAGGATCATGAATACAGAAGGCATCTGTAGGGACACACTGAATTGTCCTGCGGGACACAAGGGAGCCTGGCCTGGAAGAAGAAAGGGAAACGCTAAGTCACTAGTGAAAATAAAAAGCTGGATCCGCACAGCACGGTATCTCCTCTATTCTTGGATCAACAGGAACAGGAGTGAACTCCAAAGGCAATCCCCTTCATCACCACCTTCAGCCCCAAACACCATCTGAAGTGGTGTGGATTCAGGTTTTAAGGGGTATGACGTTAATACAAGTTGGGGGGAATTTCTCTTTTTATGAAAAAGATACCAAAACAGTTTACTTTTGCAAAGTTTACAACATACTACCATCTGAGCACACTGTTAGTGCCCCATAGCTGTGTCCCTCTCAGAGAGCAATCCTGAAATGTAAGCTCCATCAGCTTCATGACACATCTGCCTCTAATAACACTTATCACAGCAAACTGCAGTTGGAACCAGATTTTAAATAGACATCTAGGGTCTCAAATATCACTCTTTTTCTAGAATACCACCCTACAGGATCCCTCCCCATTGGCCCTTGTCTTATGAGAACTTATAAAATTCAAACTCTTTACTAATTTATATTATTCTTCTACCTCAGTTAACTCAAATTCTGAAAATGCATTATTTTTATAATTATCTGAAACTGACTCCCACACATGATTTTTTCCTTCTTTAACAAAATGTCATCACTGACTAAGGAGAAATGGGTTTGAGAACACCACTTATTTCAAGGCAAACTCTTTGGCCTTAGTGTCATGGACTTGAACCTGACGTACCCAGCCACTGCAGGGCTGAAACTGATAGTCTAGTCATGTAGGGGATTTTCCTGACTCCGTGTCTGTCTCCCCATGGCTGTTTATTTGTACTGCTGTCTGCTTTGGTTTGGGACATTGACCTTATAAGTTGCTTCCCCAGCCCAAGCCTGTAGCCAGAGAACTAGGAGTTTCCCTCTGTGCTCCTCACAGCCAACTAAAAGGAATTGGCTCTTGATCCACACTGTTTAACTGAAGAGGGAGAGGGGGAGGGAGAGGAAGAGGGAGAGGGAGAAAGGAAGGGGGAGAGGGAGAAGGAAAGGGAGAGAGAGAAGTCTTTTAAAATCAATGCCAAGCCAGCTGCGCCTCTCTGAACAGCTGAGTCATAGACAATCAGGCAGTTTAGTTGGAAGGCACACTGTACATGCTAACTCTTGGGTTCCGGCTGGAGCGGAGGATAGTTAAGTAAAAAGGGAGGAGGAATCAGAAAAGAAAGCCACAATTTAATCTCAGATAGCACTTCACTCCGAGGCTCCCTGTGATCAGAGGTGAACAACAAGAAGCTGGTTCCCCTACAGATGAAACTCCATCCTCATGTGGTTAGTCAAGAATCTCTTAAAGAAATCTGAATGTTACTATTTGGTTTTTTAATTCATAAATTACAGTAATTGCTAGAAGATGCTGGCTGCCGCCTCCTTATTGGAACTGGCTAAAGGTTGTCTTAAAATGTCGACCACTGAGTCACAAATTCAGAATCAGCTGTGTCGTGGCTAGATCTGGCAGTCCCAGGAGGTACAAGAAGGTCATTATTACAGAAATAGTTGGAGTGAGGGTTATAAGTCTAAAGTTTGTCTGAAATAATAATTTTTTAAAAATCTCCAGAGTATGGCAAGGGAGGCTGGAAGGGAATCTAAGGAGTATGGATGTGAGCGTAGTGGAACACCATTCTCTTGGGCAGGGAATTCACTCCAGGTGGCTCTCCCTGGGCAGTGCAATAACATGTGCCCGCTAGGAGCATGGTTACTCATAGGAGTCCCTGGCTTATTTTTGTGTGACACAAGAATCTATCAACTGTCTGCTGTCACCTGTATGGCTGTGGCTAATGACAGGTCTCTGTGACCATCTTGTCTACCCAAATGTCTAAGTAACCCCCAAGGCCTGCTCTTTCCAATTTTATGCACAGAGTATGGAATGTTTCAGAAGAAAACCACAGTGCCATGCTAATACGATTCCCTACAAAACCACCATATCGAGACACAGCTAGGCCCAAGGCTGGGCAGTGATTTTTTAATTCATTTCTTCTTACTGCTGTCAGTTCTTCTCTTCTAGACACAGACTAGACAGATAAAAGAAGTGTGTGTGTGTGTGTGTGTGTGTGTGTGTGTGTGTGTGTGTGTGTGTTAAGGAAATAAGCACCATGGTCTCCTCTCTGTTAATGACCTGAGTACCCTCTTACCTGAGGCCTCTGCTGCCATCTCCCCTTTTTCTCCCCAATTCCAGATCTCATTTTGCTCTAGGGCCCCCTCCAAATGTCAAATTCTAGATTTAGATCATCTAGAGTGTTGCCCAGTGAGAGTCATCAGTACTCTATTATCTTACAGAGGCAGAGCACTGGTTTCACATGATTCTAATGTGAAGTCACTGGCCACTATAATCTTCTATTTTACATGTCAAAGGAACAAGCAGATCACTCAACCTTTTATCTAGCAAACTTGTGCACTGACCACAGAGTGGTTGAATTTAGGAAGTGGGAGATATCTGATCAACAAGTTATAACAGTTATGCTTGATGATTAGGTCTCTTCCACTCCTTAGATAATTTGTTCACTGCTCCACTCCAGCTGGTTAGCAAAGATGGATACTATCTGACATTAACATCTTCTGGGGCTTACCTACTTTTGAGAACATAATTTTAAAAATGAAATGTATTGTCACAAGTCCTTCTGGTTTAAGTCTAAAATGAATTTTGACTCTTCACTGTGATCTGTAAACAAAACTTTGTGTTAGTCAACAAGACTTTCTCACTAACTCTCTTTAGTTTGAGCAAATAAGGCCAATTCTACATAATCAAAAAAGTTGAGAATCAGAGAAATCATCTATGTAGTTTCAAAAATGGGTCTGAAGTCGGATTTTTCTGCTGGCCATATGACTTGGGCTTCTAACTTAACTCTTCTGTGCCTTAGCTTTCTTGTCTATAAGATGAAGATAGTAATTGTCCCTAATAAGAGTGCCATAATTATAGGAATAAGTGACTTAATATGTGTAAAGCACTTAGAATAGTGTTGGTACATGGTAAGCGCTCAATCAATCTGTATTATTGTCTGAACCATGGTTTATCCCTTTGTGATCAATGTCAAATTCAGCTTGCAGACCTATTTTATTTGGCCCACAGAAATGAGTATAATTTTAACATTTGAATGCCTTTACTGAGGGCATATATGCCGGAAGCCAATTCCAGCATGTCATAATTGCAAGAGTTTCATCGAAAGGTTGATGGAACTTGGGGACTCAACAGGGTTGAGTCACACATGTAGTCACCTGTTGGGAATGGCTGAGAGCATTTCCCCAAACCAAAGGGATGATTGTCTATAAGATGAAGATAGTAATTGTCCCTAATAAGAGTGCCATAATTATAGGAATAAGTGACTTAATATGTGTAAAGCACTTAGAATAGTGTTGGTACATGGTAAGCGCTCAATCAATCTGTATTATTGTCTGAACCATGGTTTATCCCTTTGTGATCAATGTCAAATTCAGCTTGCAGACCTATTTTATTTGGCCCACAGAAATGAGTATAATTTTAACATTTGAATGCCTCTGACCCCCTAATGCCTTTCAAAATTATGCTTCATCTCTGGACTCCTATTTAATCTACGCACAGCCTTCTCCAGATTGCTGAACCCTTTTAGATGCCGGGACAAGAACCCCGGCACATATATGCTCTAGTTTTGACTCAAGTCCCACCTCTCCCGATTGTGTCATGTTATCAGCTTGGCCCTGAGTCTGGAATGCAGACTTAGTAGGGCAGAAATTGTCAATGATATGTTTCATTGCTGACTCATCAGTGCCTAGCAGTTAGAAGGGGCTTCCTTGTTGAATGAACAAATGAGTTTGCACACACACAATTAATCCTTTCTATAATAAACCCCTCAAAGAGCTTCCTAGCTGTGGCATCAAAGTCTCCATGACAGGTATTCACTACCTCCCATTCTGTGTATGGATATTTCTGTTTGTTGGGAGTTCATCTGTACATTGAGTCCAAGTCTTCTCCTCAGTAGCTTTTTAATTCTCATTCATTCCTCTGACATTTTGAAACTGTTGGAGAAAATCTTGACAGAGAAAGAAATGAATACCCAGGAAACCCTGTGACTCTCAGGAAGTCATGGCCCATTGTTGGGATCCCAGCCCATGAGTACACACTTCCCTTGGGAATCAGCAGGTACTTTTGTATTATGACTTGGGAGTCTCTAATGCCTTGAAATATCTGTTCCTCTGACAACCATTCAACCATCAAAGATCATTCCTTTGAATCCTGAAGAGTTTTTCAAATCTATTGGATAATCTTCTCTTGAAATGCAATCATGAGCTCTTTCCTTTACCAACCAATACCTCAGTTATTCATTAATCCTTTGATAAGAGTGAAAATGAACAAGAAGAATGGGGCACAGAATAGGCCCTGAGGAGAGAGACACATGTTTAAAGGATGGGAATTCAGGAAGAAGAACAGAAGAGCCAAGCCTCATCTACTTCACAGGAAAGTCAGACACTGCCCAGATCCACATGCGGCCTGATTAGGATATTGCTCAATGTCCCTTGGGGAAGGGATGGGGGTGGGGACAGGCAGTGGCTAATTTAATATAATCAGCATGCAATAGGCTTCTTCACCATTAAAGGAAAAAAGGAGGGAAAAAAAAGCATCCATTCGTATACTTTCTAGAATCTCAGTCCTAGCTGGAAATGGTTTTAGGGAAAGTGAGATGATGCAAGTCCAGCTCAGCTGGAATCACCCTCATTCCCTGGCTCCCCTTCAAACAATATAAATCTTTCATCAGGGATTGCATCTCTCTCTCTCTCCTTTTCTTTCTCTCTGGAGTAGTAACTCTTAAACTCTTTTGATCATGTCTCTTTGAGGCTCTGTAAAAGTTATAAATCCTCTCTCCCAGAAAAAGTGCACACATATTGAAAAAAAAATTTAAATATGTTTTTATTGATTTTAGGGAGAGAGAAAAAGAGAGGAAGAGAGAGATAGAAACATTGATGAGAGAGAAACATCCATTGGCTGCCTCCTGCATGCCCCCTTCTGGGGATCAAGCCTGCAACCCGGCCATGTGCCCTGACCAGGAATCAAACTAACGACCTCTTGGTGCATAGAATGTTGCTCAACCAACTGAGTCACACCAGCTAGACAACATTGACAATTTTGCTTGCAACCAATACCTTCACCCCTGCTAAAACCAGTGCTCATGGACTTAATTTAGGAATCTTGTCTTTATGGTTGTTTCATCAGTAGGATCTCAGTCCATTCTTGTGAAAGGAAAAAAGGAAGGGAAGGAGGGAGAGGGGAGAGAGGGAGGGAAAAAAGGGACAGGGAGAAAAATATCCATGGGCCTCTCTTGAACTTTTTAAAACTTCAATTCAATAGTGGGGAATTAGGTGAGAAGGATGATCTAGATTTACTTCGCAGGTAGTCCTCTTATATGAGTGTGGTCAACCATCAGAGTAACATGGGGCTAGCCATTGATTTATATTTTATTATTTTCTACAATATTCATATCCTTGGAAAGATAGCCATAATATTGGCCTAAGACCTTTGAAAAGAAAATTAGCTGAAGTAATTGAGGATTTGGCCAATAGGATAAAAGATCTTGGAGAATTTAGAGATGATTGGAATGGAGATTGCAGCAGCCTTGCCTTCTCCCTCTTCCATCTCTAATTCTGTGTAGGAACAGATGGAGGTGAGAGAAAAATCTTCAAGAAAATAATCAAATGGTAGGTAGGCACCTAATGGGAGGCCATATCTAGTGTGTGGTAGATCTCTCTGAGTCATAATAGAAGTTCTTTCTCTGTCAAGTTGGTAAATCAGCATACTAATTAGCTTATATTAATTAGCTTCTTTAGCTCAACTATTGGTTTTATCATTCCAGATCCATTCATACCTACATTGGTAATAATATAATGGTTTTTCTTTTGGGCAATGACTCTGCTCAAACTCTACATTTTAGGTCCATGTGGTTACGGTCGTCTGATCCATCCCTCTAGCTCTAGAGATAACATGTGGACTATATCTGGCCTATCAGTGTATTGCAACCTTTTAAATAATTGACTTTCAGGAGCTGTGAGACCTAAGCCCAACCAATGGGAGTTGATTCTGGGATGCTTGTACTGGAATTATTGGACTGGAAGCCAGGAAGGTATACTAGTAAGCCTGGGTTTGCTGGGGACTATGAATGGAGAAGGCAGGTATGTGCAAGGAGCTAAGACAGAGGAAAGTAGGGCAGAGATGGAGAACAATCAGGTCCTGGAGGATCTTTGAACCCTTGTATTCACCTCTCCTGAAGTTTTTCAGATACTTTTCGTTTTTTGGTAAATGTTTGATCTTAAGCCACTTTGAATTGGGTTTCTGTTCTTATGAATAAAGGAGTTGTGTCTGCTATGTCTCTTTTGTGGCCTCTCATTTTTTCGTAAGAACCTACCATTGTGGCTCTGACATCTGTAGATTTCCCCCACTCTCCTTATTTTATTATGTAAATGTTATTTCCTTGGTATGTTTAATAAAGCTGTTTTTTTATTATGGAGTATGAATCAGAAGGAGGTGCTCAGGGAGTGACTGTGCTCAGACTGAGGTCCCATGTTGGACCATTCGCTGGGAAACTGTCCCTGGGGCTTGAGGTGTTCAGGAGTCCAGAAAACCCCCTGGAAGGCAGGAAGTGAGCATGGTGCTCTGTACAAAGAAATTAGTATGGAGAACCTCAGTTGAGGAGATTAGCACCTGTGTTAACCCATACTGAGCAGCCTGTCAATCTGGTATCCAGCATAAGATGTGCCATTGATTGTAAACTTAAAAAATAGTAAAGGGCAGAGTGTGCTTAGGAAAAATGGTAGAAGCATTTAGCAATTTTCAGGGCAGAAATACTATATTACTAAATAGCTCTTAGAATAGAAAATAAATAAATGAATCCTATATAATAAAAGTCTAATATGCTAAGTGTCCAGTCGTCCAGTGACCAGTCGACTGCTCAACCAATCAAAGTGTAATATGCTAATGATATGCTAAGGCCGCTCAACTGCTAGCTATGACATGCACTGACCACCAGGGGGCAGACACTCCAACCAGTAGGTTAGCTTGCTGCTGGGGTCTGGCCAATTGGGACTGAGTGAGATGGGCTGGACACGCCCTGGAGCCCTCCCACGGTCCCTCCCTGGCCCTGATCGTGCTCTGGTGGGGGTCCCTCGGCCTGGCCTGCACCCTCTTGCAATCTGGGACCCCTTGGGAATGCAGGAGAGCCAGTTTTGGCCTAATCCCACAGGCCATTCCCCTTGGGAGGGTGCCAGAGGCAGGGCCCATGGCTGGCGAGCGCTGCTGCAGCAGCGGCATGAGAGACTGATTGGGCACAAGCTCACAGCAGGCATAGTGGGGCCGGGATGAGTGGGAGTTGGACTGCAGGTTTTGGCACAATCCCCACAGGCCACCCAGAGGGACCCCACCCATACATGAATTCGTGCACCGGGCCTCTAGTAAAAGTAATAATTATAAGTTATTAAATAAATTAAATTCAGCATATTATGCTTAAGAAAGCACAGAATGCACAATATATTTTAGGACTATTTTTGTTGTTGTTAATCCTGACCCAAGGATGTTTTTTCATTGATTTTTAGAGAGAGTGGGAAGGAGGGAAGGGGAGAGAGAGAGAAACATCAATGTGAGAGAGACACATCAATTAGTTGCTTCTGGAATGCTCCAGACTTGGGCTGGGGATAGACCCCACAACCCAGGTTTGTGCCCTTGACCAGAAATTGAACCCATAACTCTTCAGTGTGCAGCTGATGCTCTAACCACTGAGAACACTGGCCAAGGCTATTTTAGGAATATTTTAATCTACTCCAGTCATGAAAAATTTTCAAAAGATTTGGCATGGAAAAGAATAAAGTTTGAGTATCTGGAAAATTTGCTTATATGCAACACCTTTCTCTGATGATGCCTGATTAAATGGAACACTATTGCATTAGACATTGTCCTCCCAAACATGAATTCTGTAAAATATTCCTTTGTAAAGTTTATGCTAAACGATCCCAGAAGAGTTTTTTTTATATTTGAAAGAAAAGTTATATCAAAAATGCAATTTCATGGGCATAAAGGAGAGCCCCTGAGTCACCAATAGCCTGGAAACCAAATACTAACAACCTGGCCAGGATAATAGTGAGGTGTCCAGTACTGGTTGCTCAAGTCTATGTCTTTTCTCTCCTAGCCAAACAACCCCTTTCCCATCTAGATCTTATAAAACAGTGCCCCCAAACCTGAGACTCCAAGAAAGTGGGCCTCTGAGAAGTATCAAGAGAGAGTAGGATACCTCACCACGTCCTCTACACTAGGTAAAGGGCCATGAGTCCTATTTAAGAATAAAGAAATTGAGAAAACCACACATCTAGTCAGAGGAAAAGGCAGAGACTCAGAAATTCCTGGCTTCAACAAGTACATTTGCTGCTTCTCATCAAGTCCTAAGGTCAACCAAATGGTGACAGATTGAGGCCTTTAAACACTTCAAGGCAGACGACATGTCAACCAGCACCACCTAGTGGAAGAGGATTGATAACTCACAACGTTTCTTCAACACTTTTGCAGGGTTGCTTTTTCATTCAATAGTGGACTTGGGAGAGCTGATTCTGCATCAGGCGCCTATGCTGGAGAAGTTGGAAGATTACAAGAAACATAAATAGATATGCTAAGAGCTGGAAATATTCTGGCCTATGGAATGCTCCAGAAATATGGGGAAAGAGAACTGAAATGGCTCCACATTATCAGCCATTACTGGGATTTAAGTTTATAAAATTAGAAGGCAGCCCTAGCTGGTTTGGCTCAGTAGGTAGAGCATCAGCCTGCAGACTGAAGAGTCCCAGGTTCGAGTCCAGTCAAGGGCCCATGCCTGGGTTGCGGGCTCAATCCCCAGTGGGGGGCATGCAGGAGGCAGTCAATCAATGATTCTCTCTCATCATTGATGTTTCTATCTCTCTCTCCCTCTCCCTTCTTCTTTGAAATCAATAAAAATATATTTCATAAAATAAAATAAAATTAGGAGGCATATATTCTAACAGGATCAATGATAGTATTCATTACATTTAAAAGTAAAGGCCATATTTAAAATATAATCTCATGGGCAAAAAAAGAGAAAAGGTAGAGATATTTAGAGAAACACTGAGGGTTAGCTCCGCCCATTCTCCTTCATCCATTGGCCATCTGTATTCAGTCCATAGAAAGGAGGCCATGAGAATGTGTTGATGAACAAGTGCTCAGGTATACAAGAACTAATCTTGAAACTTCCTATTGAAAATTGTATTCCAACCCTTGACCCAGAACCAGAAAAACTGTGATAGCTGCCTATAGCTCTCTTCATTGTGGCTGGCAGATTGGGAAAAAAAAAATATGTAATTGTTCTGATTTCAAACCACTTCCTTCTTGTCCCAGATATTATTAGAATGGCCTGATTGATATCCGGTTTTGAACTCCCAAGCATATATGTATAATTAGGACTCTTGAGTGCCGATGAGCAAAACCAAGCTGCAACTAGCTTAGTCCAGGAAGAAGGAGTTTATTGGAAGGTTTCTGAGGATATTTTACAGTCAAAGAAATCGCTGAACAACAAACTGTGGAAAGAGGAAAGGTGCCTCTGGACCTCTGAAACAATGGGAACCAGGGGCTGGACGGTACCTGGGCTCTCTTGCCTCATCCTGGTCTGTGTCTGGGTCAGTTTCACTTGTTCTCACAGTGAGCCAGCTTTTCTTTTGTGGTGGGAAACATGACATCCGAATGGCTCTCCTTATAGCTTCTGCCACCTAAGACAGGTTGGACCTTTCCTTCCCTCAGTTCTGATTTTTTAAATTCCACGGAGGGACTGACTCACCAGGCGAAGGTCAGATGCTTATGGATGCTGTGCTGATAATGCTCCGGATGCCCCTACAACTTACAAAACAATGGCATTTTGGAATCACCACTTCAACCTCCCTTGAGAACTCACATTAGGCAGTTTCTCAAACTAGGAACCCTGCTTCATTTTGGAACTCTCTCCCAAATATGTCCTACAGATCCATGACCACCCAGAATTCAACAGGGATGGGTTCCTTACCAGGGGAAACCAAAACTGCCTCCAGGTCAGCTGCCGGAAGTCCAATCCACACCCATATTCATATGGGAGAGCAAGATAGTTCTAAACATTGATCCAGAACTGAACAGAATCATAATGCTGCATGTTCATAGGGTTAACAAGGCAGAAAGTGTTTTAGCCTGGGGTTTTTCTGCCAGAGGAACACCAGAGGAAGTGGATTTATGCCTTTGCCCAGGCTCCTTGGGTAGTGAGAAGGGTTATCTGTTAGGAGGTTGCAAGGGTTGGATTTGAGAACAGAAAATCTAGGCTTTCCTGTGGATACATGTCCATCCCCGAGTCAGGTCTCAGGTTTCAAAATCATAGCCTATAAACAGCATGGCCGGCCGTACTTGGAGCTTTGTTTCCCTGCTCTAGAAAGTTGAAACTCCTTTCCCCTTAGACTGTAAGTCTGGAACCAAATTAAGTCCAGCTTGGGTCAAATAATTCTCAAAAGTGACAAGTGGAAACAATGGGTTGAACCTTTAGATGGTTGAATTAGTGTGTTCTTGTCCTAGTTTTCAGCTAGTGTGGGCAACTGGCTTGAAAATCAATCTAATACAAGATAGCATTCTAAATTGTGATTATTTGTCAGGGTATAAAAGACTCTTGGTTAATATCAATTTTCTCCTCTTTATCCTATTCAGGTAAAGATTTCTCATCCGGTAATTGCAGTGAATCCAGAAGAAGGGGTGATGGTGAGAGGGGAGAGGTCAATTAAGGAATGATAGGTAAGAGCCCCAAATATGAGTAACTAATTTCACAATCATTGTGAATATTTTATCCAAAAAGTAATAAATGATGATATTTAAATGGCAACTCATGCAAGAATTGAAAAATCATTAATGAAAGGTAGAGACATACCATCTTTTGTGGAAAATACAGTATCATTAAACCAACAGGATAATAAAATTAACTGAAATAAAACTGAGAGGATTATCAGCAGAAGGGGTCTTTGGTGGAAGTGGGGCAGGTTGCATCACAAGACACTATGAAGCCAACAACTCATCAAAATGAAATGACTGTGGTCAAGGTAGATGAAATGGGTGAGATCATAGATTCAAGTATAGATCATATCACCTAATAAGACAATATTTGTGATTGTTACAATTAAATGTTTCACTGTAAGCCCTCATTTTTTTTCTATAAAATAGCTGCTTTCTGATATAGAAGAGAAGAATGTTTAATTCATTGGTTGGTGCTAAAACCATATTGCTGATTCAAGCATAAAAAAAAATCAGCAACCACAAAATAATTTAAAGTCAATTCTCTTTTTTTCTTCTTTACTGATTAAGGTATTTCATATGTGTCCTTATTCCCCCAATGCCCCACCCTCACCCCACTCCCGTTCATGTCCTTACCCCCCTGTTGTCTGTGTCCATTGGTTATGCATATATGCATGCATACAAGTCCTTTGGTTGATCTCTCCCCCTTACTCCTCCCTCCCCTACTAAAGTCAATTCTTTGTAGATATAAATTCATAAAACTTACCACTCTGGTAAAGATGAAGGAACTTGCTTCTTTGGGGCAATGGATACTCACATTTTGACAGAGAACACCCAGAAACTCCACTCCAGTTTCTCTTCATCAGAATTTGGTTTATGCCTAGTGTGGAGAGGATTTCGTATTTTAATAACCTTTTAATGTGTCCAATGCAAAGATGCTGAGGAGGATATCCAGTGAGACCTGAGAGGAACTGGATGATGGGAAGGCATCTAAAGGGAGCAGAAAAGAGACATACAACCTCAGGAGGATAAACTAGGGAACACTGCATCTACATTATTGGAATTAGGTTCCAAGTTGAAAACTTTTTACTTGTTAATTTTTCATCTACCTATATATGTACTACAAATAATTGTGGTAGACTCTGGAGATACAAGCATATAAAGGCACACCAGCACTTCCTCTGCCCTCTAGGACCCCAAAAGCTCTTATGGAGGATCAACTTATTTCACTCTTACGTTTGTCAGGGCTCATTCCATTGCCAGAATATAAATGCACACAAGTCTCCTAAGCAAACAGAATTAGCGGGATTAGAGTTTTGAAAATGTGAGGATCCAAAAATCTCTCTCTTCTAGATCCTACTCTTTTGTTTACAGAGTAAATCTTAATTGATTTCTTGATATTCGAGTCTCAGCTTTTGAAACTATTAGACTTTATAGTTGTAGCACCCTCTGATGACAGTCTTTTGGGGCCAAATTCCAAATCAATAGGAGACTCTGATGAACACAATTTAAGCCAGGTATCAACTTATGCTTTCAACAAATATCTATTGAGCACCACAGAGAACAATACACCATCCATAACCTCATACATCTACGTTTAGGGTTGGAATGGGGTGGAATGCAGCACAGACAATGAAGAGTTATTTTATAATAGACGTTAAGGATGATAGGTGTCATGAAGAAGAATAAAGATAGGTAGGAGGTAAATAATAAAAAGGAGGTGCTATTTTAGAAAGATACTCTGACAGAGTCTCTGGGGAGGTCAGAGTTGAGCAGAGGCCCTAAGGAAGCGAGAGAGCAAGCTCTGAGAATAGGTAGCGGAAGAGCCTTCTAGTGAAGGACAGGCAAGTGCAGAAGCACTGAGATGGGCCCAGAAAGAAGACTCCTGAGGCTGAAGCACAACAAGCAAGAGGAAGAGTGGCCCACAAAGAGGTCCAAGATGGAACCAGGACACATCTGTCTAGTTGGTGTTCAAGACTTGGGGAACTATTAGAAGGAATTAAGCACCAGGATCATACAGCAAGGTAGCAACTATTCTGACAACGGCAATTCAGAAAGAATGTGAAAAAATTTGCAAGTGGATGCCTTTTCTAAGGATACCCCACTTTCAGGAATTTCTCTGTAGAGAACATGAAAATTGGAACCCAATTTCTTTAGAATTGAGTAGTTTTCAAAGTCTATGGCCTTTGTTAAAAAAACTGTGGTACATCTACACAATGGAATACTACGCTGTGGTAATAAAGAAGGAGTTCTTACCATTTGCAACAGCATGGATGGAACTGGAGAGCATTATGCTAAGTGAAATAAGCTAGTCATAGAAAGATAATCACATGATGATCTCACTCATTTATGGAATATAAAGAACAACATAAACTGATAAACAAAAACAGATCCAGAGACAGAGAAGCATCGATCAGACCATCAAAACTCAGAGGGAAGGTAGGGGAGGATGGGGGTAAGGGGAAAAGATCAACAAAAGGACTTGTATGCATGCATATAAGCCTAACCAATGAACACAGACAACAGGGGGGTGAGGGCATGAGGGGATGGGGGTAATGTGGGGATAAGGACACATATGTAATAACTTAATCAATAAAGAAATTTTTAAAAAAGAGTGAATGGTGCGTGCTCAGCATAAAAGATTGCATAGAGAAAAGAGCAGAGCACACAAGATGCTAGTTCTTTTCTTCAAATTATAGGATAACCTTGATGGACTAATTCTAATGGACCAGGGCCTTAATTTACTTAAATTGCTGCCCTGTGTCTGCTCTGTTTGTGTGAAGATGAATCAGATAATGCGCAAACAACTTTATTATAAATAACCTCATACCTAGGTGCCAAATAATACGTGGCAGGATGTCTCTCTCACACACATAGATTTAACCCAATCTGTTTGTGGCAACAGGACTGATGAATATCAGTTCTAAATGGTTAGAACAGATATTTAATTAGCTTCATTCATTCATTCATTCATCCATCCAATAAATATTGTTTAAGTGCCAACTACATTCCAGGCACTATTCTAGGCCCTGGAGAAACAACTCTGGGAATAAGAAAGGTCTTTCTCTCATGAAGCTTATATTCTAAGGGAAGTAGTCAAAAAGTAAACAAATAAATACGTAATTTATCAATTAGTGATAAATGCTGTGAGGAAAAAAGTAAAGCAGTGCAAGTGTGATAGAATGAAGGGAGATTGAGAAGTAAATTCTTTTAATCCAGTGTGGTCATAGGAGGTCTCTCTGGTTAGGTGACATTTGAGCAAAGATATGGCCAAAACATGATCAGAGAAAATGATGCTTTTAATTACCATGTTTTGCTGAGCCACGGAAGAAGATGGGGCCATTTTAGGAATTGTTTCAACAAGATTTTGAAAGAAAACATTAACCCTTAGTTAATTAGAAAATCCAACTGACCAGAATTCTTTCTAACCCTTTTTCATAAGCATTGAAGTGATAGGAAGACAATGATATATACATTAAGCATTCTTCTTATTATTTCACTAGATGCCCAGTGCA
>NW_005357311.1:5472147-5527605 GCF_000412655.1 Myotis brandtii | reverse complement strand
CCTGCCTGCCTGCTTGATTGCCCCTAACTGCTTCTGCCTGCCAGCCTGATCACCCCCTAACCACTCCCCTGTCAGCCTGATTGACGCCTAACTGCTCCCCTGCCGGCCCGATTGCCCCAAATTGCCCTCCTCTGCAGGCCTGGTCCCCCCCAACTGCCCTCCTCTGTAAGCCCGGTCGCTCCCAACTGCCCTCCCCTGCTGGGCTGTTCACCCCCAACTGCCCTCCCCTGCCAGCCATCTTGTGACAACATGGGGGCAGCCATCTTGTGATGACATGGGCATGGCCATCTTGTGACCACATGGGGGCAGCCATATTGTGTGAGGGCATGATGGTCAATTTGCATATTATCGCTTTATTATATAGGATAATAATAATATTATCCATAGATAATATATCTATAGTGGAAAAAGAACAATTTTCAAAATCATTGAAGAGGAGGGACTGTGTAACTGGTGAATTCTACTAAGAATCCCAACTTCATCTCTTAGTGATTTTGAGTCAATTGGTTAACCTACCCAGGTTTCTTTCACTTTATCTCTGGAAAAATTATAATAACACCTGCCCTTTGAACTGCCTGTGAGGGTGAAATCAGATGCTATATGTAATATCTGGGGATCTAAGATATGCCTAAGAACAGCTTAATCTTATTGCCCCAAGGTCCTTAGAGAATTACTAATCCATGAAGAGTGTCACAAAACAATGCAATATACAGAAAATCTTATTTTGTTTCCCAGAAACAGAATTGTAAAATTTATGATGTCCAGGAAACCAGTGGCTTAAATGCACTTAAGATTTATTGAAATGATTATTTTACTACATTGTTGGTGGCAGTCTCTCATCTGGACTATTTGTTTAAAGTTTTTTATTCCAACTCCATATTAGGTCAACAGATAATAATGAGAATGAGTACCATGTCTGGAATTTTATGCTGAGCCCTAAGACTACAACAGGCAGTCAAACATGCTAGGCATATACTTGACACAGGCTCTCATAGTCTGCAAGATTAACATTTCCCCTTGATCCAGTGGGGTGGGTCCAGTGAAATGGGCACTCATGAGTTTCCATGTAACATTCATTATAACAGTTTTGGAAACCCAGTACACACTTCATTGGATTTCCCTAAAATAGAATGAATGGGACCTGCTGAGTTCTATTTTAAACTTGTTTGCATATTATTCTTCCCTTTATTGCATATTTATAGCCTTAGGATTAGAAGAAAATTCCTGCATCCTGTCTAGTACTTAGAGCTCCATGTGGTGGTTCCTTTATAATATATTGAATAGTCTGTTTTCTCATTTCTGTTAGTTATTTCAGGAGGCTGGTGGCATGAGAGCTACAGGGTGCTCATGACTCTGCTTTTTCCAAACTTATTTTTAAGTTTTCCATGAACAAACCTAGTAAGTAAAGATTGAACCACTGTTGAACACCACCATGCATTCTTATTCCAAAATCTTTCTCCAGAGGTTGATGTCACTTTTACAGGCTTCCTCAAAATGGAAAGGTGAGATCTTGCTCCGTTATAAACCTACTTTTAACATGGGCATGAACTCTACTGGAACTAGTATTGCACACATACCTGGAATGAACTGCACTGATCCTGATATCTGAGAACTTCTCTAAGCTGACAGCCTTGGAGGAGAGTCAGCCGACCCCTGGGAGGATGAGAGCACCTGATATTTTCCTGCTGTTGCAGAGGCCCTTGGATGCTTACTAACCCTGGACTAAGTGGACTTGTCAGCTTTGATTCCCAACACCAAGTGTGAAGTCAATGGGAAGCACTGAATTCTGTTCTCAGATGAGCATTTTGATAAAGTGATAGTAATCAAATCCGTATGAAGAAGTCTATTACTGAAATGAGTATCACTTTAATATAATACTGTGTACCTCATTTTTAAAGTTTATACAGCACTTTCTAGGATATTAGTTTACATATAATCTCTATAAGTCAATCTAAAGGAAATCATCATCTTCATTTGATAGATGAGAAAATTCAAGGCTTAAGAAGTTAAGCATTTTGTCCAAGGTTACATGGCTAACAAATGTCAGGTAGAACTAGACCCCAGGTCCTCAGAGTTCAAATCCTCTGCTTTTCTCCCTCTACTAAGGTCTTCCAATCCCTATGCCCTACAGATACACTTACTCATTAGTTCATTACAACAGCTACCTACTTGTTCTGTTCATGCTATTTTACCTTACACTAGATTCCTGATTTTCAGGTAGCTGATGGGCCATGGATCCTCAAGAAATCTCTAAAATCCACAATTGATTCTCTGTTGAAGAAAATGGGAAGAAGATTTGTGGATAATAAAAATTACATAAGAACACATGTAGTTCTGGGGCTTAATGACATAAGAAGACATTTAATTATCTCCTTCATTCCTTTTTAAGATATACATCAAATACTTCCTACCCTTTAAAACCTATCCTGTTCATCCCAAATCATAGTATGATCCTTCATATTTATTATCTAGACCTTCTATTACTTCTGGTGAGATCCTTAAACATTTACTCTCTAGAGCACTCACTTGTTATTTTGTGGTGAATGTCTTGAGTACCTCATATGTTATTGACTATTATTATTATGATTATTAAATTTTCCATATGTGAATTGCCTCTCAACTAGAGGCTAAGCTTACAGAGAGAAAGCAGGGCCATTACCTTAAACTTTTCTTAATAGGTTTAAAGTTGTCTATAAGGGGCAGGACAAAATTAAGCAAATTTTTCTTAATAGGTTTAAAGTTGTCTATAAGGGGCAGGGGGCAGGACAAAATTAAGCAAAAAACTTGTATGCATATATGCATAACTCATGGACACAGGCAATAGTTCAGTGAGGGCCTGGGGAGAGGGCGGGAGTGTAGAAGAGGGAGACAATAGGGAATAAAAGGGACATCTGTAGTACTTTCAATAATAAAGATAAATTTAAGCCTGGCTGGTGTGGCTCAATGGTTGAGCATCGACCCATGCACCATGAGGCCAGCGGTTCAATTCCCGGTCAGGGCATATAGTTGTGAGCTCAATCCCAGTAGGGGGTATTGTATGCATAGTCAATCAGTATTTCTCTCTCTCTCTTCCTCTCTCTGAAATCAATAAAATGTTTTAAAAAATTTTTTAAAGATACATTTTTTTAAAAAGAAAATAATATTTATAAGTGCTCACCCTCTCAGGAGCACACCTGGGTTCTTTCTTTCCCCCGCTCCCCCCTCCCCCCACTAGCACATTACCTTTGCCTTTCTCTCTCCTAAGCTCCAAAGGCCCTTCTTCTGCCTCTGTAAGTTGTTTCCTGAGCCTATACAGCCCAGCTGGCTCACTTCTACTACCTTTGTAATTTTCTAAATAAACTTTCTCATAATTTGGAGAAAAAAAGGGATAATTATAAAAATGGAACCAGGAAAAATATGTCGTTATAGCTATGATAATTGGCTAACATACTGATTTTATTCAAATCATATCCCCACATTGAATGCAAGATTAGATTTTATATGGTTGTTTCCTGTAGCACCTTTTAATGTATACCGAGGATATAATACCAAATCTAATTCACTGAAAACAATTATACAAGAGCTATAGGGTCATGTGGCCTTAATAGTTTTTTGTTGGGCTTTGAAGTCATCATATAAACAATAATTTATATTTTTATGTCTTCATTTAAAGAATTTTGATCATCTGGGTTGCCATTAAATGAATGGAGGATAAAACATAGTTCCCCTATTATATAATTTGAAGTTTCATTATAGAAACCCTACTATGGAAACTTCCCAAAATATTGCTTGGAGGAAAGAGGTTTTAGAGTTTGAATTTATCCTGCTTCACCAGTCTTCTTTTATTCCATTAATCAAATCATTGCTTGACTTTTTTCCTGGTTAGATGAATTCTGAAGAAGGTCATTTATAATTGGGTCTTCATCTATCAGACAAAACTAGCTGGCCCATTGCTGAGTTAGAGAGAGAGGAAATACTGACTCAACCCATTTGAGCAGAGAGCAGCGTGGGCAGGGAGGGTCAACCTTAAACATCTTTTATTGCAAAATAGTTCCAAATCTCTTGAGACTGGACGAGTGGGAGAGAATGGATTATGCTTCCCAAAGTAGAAGCAAAGAGGACAGGAAAACAACACTCTGATACAGAAAAGAAATGAGAGCCTGCCTTCTACACAGGCCACCATTTAACCACTTTGGTATCTGTGCAGCAACCAGGGGTTTCTAAGCCTTAAGAATCTGCAGTCATTAGTACAAACTGGAATTAATCTTATCCTCGGCATTTCGTATTGAGAACAGAATTGGCCCTGCGATCCATAAATGACTCATCGAGGAAATACTTGGGCATGTCACACAATATGAGGGCAATATTTTAACAACAGAGAAACATGTATTACGTGGGGACGAATCATAAATGAAAGGAAAATAAATTAAGAAGTCAAGAAACCAGAGGGAGACTCACAGCAAGAGGCAGATACCATTACTCTGGAAGTGAAACGCCAGCACTTTGGAGACAAAACATATGTGCTGGAATCATCAATGAACTGGAAATGAGACTTAAGAAATACCCAACACCAGTTTGCCTTCACTTCCTTTTGTGCTCGCCGTAGCCACAAAGCCAAATAGTTGAATATAAAATGTCCTAATGGATGCAAGAGCATTTTGCAAATTAAGTGCTCTGAAAATATAAGCCATTATCATCATTATTGGGGAAGAGGAGACCACCATGTTACTCAGATTATGATGTCTAACAGCCAAATAGTTTTCCCAGAAGGAAGCTATGAAACGCTAAACAATTTTTTTTTAAAAAACACCACACTTAATTTTTCAGTGTTTGGTCTTGAACTGGCTTATAGCTTGCTACCAATAAGAACTGCCTTTTTACCATCAAGGGCATCAGAAATGTAATCGGGAAGGAGAATATTTGTACTTTTCTGTACTTTTTGGAGGAGCAAGAAGAGTCTGGGCCACGGCCCACAGTGCCCAGGCCAGGGTTCTGCCTGTCTCCCTCCCGTGCTTACTGTGGACATTGATAATCGATCATGGCAGCTCTGCTAATCTCATCAGCAGCCTTAGAATTCTTGTCCACAGAGCCTTCCAGGAAGCGACTGTCAACTAATCAGTACATTGAACTGAAAACCTACTGGCCGTCTTGGCCCTACGCGGCTTAGAATGCTATTTCAGTTCCTCACATTGGTGGAGTGGCTCCAGCTCTGTGGAGCACATCAAAAAGAGATATCCTCTCAGGAATAATAATTATGTTGATGATAACATCAAAAGCAACTATAATGACAATAAGATCTGCCATTTAGTGAGCCTTTACTGTGCTCCAGGAACTGGTTGAAGTACTCTACCTACTATTATTACCTCCATTTCACAGATGAGGAAACTGAAACAGAGGAAGTTAATAATTTGTCCAGACTCACGAGATTTCAACCCAGTCCTCTTTCATTCCAGAGCCCACACTGTTAACTACACTATGAACAGAACCTGAGGTACAACCAGGGGCGCATACGTGGTCCATTATCCACACCCACATCAGAGCCCTGTGAAGCGCCGAAGGAATGCTCTCCCTCCTTTCTTGAGGAAGCTGGTGACGGAGGCTACTTCCTGAGAAATCTACATTTGCTGGAACTTTACTGTTACTCTAGACAGTGCAGAGAGAAATCAGTCATCTCAGACTGCAGGGTATTTATTTAAACTCAGCAAAGTTCACAGAGTTTATACAAAAAGATTTCTGCAGGAAATGAAGATGTCATCTCCCTGATTTACATGTTCAGTCTTTCTCCGCCCTAGCCCGACCCCAGGGCATGGCCAGCGATCACAAAGGCAGGGATGTACAGATCTCAGTCAGGGCAAAGCAGCCTTCAAACGCAGCGAGAAAACCAATCAGACTTCTGAGGTTTCAAGAGCTATTTTAATACGTTTTCTCTTAGAAAATGAGAATTTTATACAGATACTAGATAATACTCCCGTCTTGGTCACATCCGGGACACAACTTGAGTTTGGTCTTTCCAGAAGTGTCATTATGGACATGGGAACACAGCCAGGGGAGAAAACACATACAAAGTTTTACAGTGTTCCAAGTCTTGCTTGTGGTGAATAAAGGCAAAATTAAGATAACCCACTTCAAAGTGATGATGCATCCCTCCTTATCACTAAAACCCAACATCTTCAGAATTTCCTCTTGTTCAGCAAAGATTACTCTAAGTGTGATAACAAGATAGGACACAGAGAATAACTAATTGTTGAATCATTCTCTTATCACCGAATCTTAGAAAAAGCAGGTGAATTTCTTCTGATGGAATGGGCAAAATTGTTTTTAGTAACTTTGTTCTTATTTGCGCCCTTCACCGTTCTGTAAGTTCCCCCATCTCTGCTCTGCACCCTTAAATACCCTCATAGATTCTCTGCTGCTTCTAATCCCTTTTTCTATCTCTACCTTAAAGTTCCCATTAAAACATATCTTCACCGAGCCCCTTTACCTTTAGGTCTTTCTCATTGCTAGAGGACCAATAGATGAAATCTAGCCAAAATATTAATCCAGTCCAGCCGGCGTGGTTCAGTGGTTGGGCATCAACCTATGAACCATGATGTCACGGTTCAATTCCCGGTCAGGGCACATGCATGCAGGAGGCAGCCAATCAATGATTCTCTCTCATCATTGATGTTTTTGTCTCTCTCTCCCTCTCCCTTCCTCTCTGAAGTCAATAAAATATATATTTTAAAAAATACATATTAACCCAGATTTAATCATCTTGATATTTCTAGCAATATGTCAGGGCTGGTGGGAAAATGAATTGAAGTTGGGGGAAAAGGCTTTGATTCTCACCTAAAAATCAAACTATTTAGGCAGGCAGTCCTCTGTTATGAAAGGGGCAGCACCCATGCTGAGTTGAGGTGGATTGAGGTCTTCCAATATCTCCTTCTTGCACTGACTTTCATAAATGCAAAAAGGAGAAAGGAAATAAAATAAACTCCCTACCTAAGCACACCCTGAACCACAGCCCCTAAGCATCCTATACCTCCAACTGGAAATGAGACACGCAGCTAATAAGCTAGAGGCAAAGGTTACCAAACCCTACTAACCCCAAGTATAGGGTGGTGTCTATGTGTCTATGCTGTAGTTTGGAAAGCAGCAGTCCCCATCGTTCAGGGACATCTGTGACTGGAGTGGCAGTGGAGACATTGAGAGGAACAATTACAAGGCCCTGCTGACGTCAATACTTGAAAGAGAGTGTTGCCTGTTTGAAAAAGCTGCACTATCACTTAAAGTAATGGAGGTGACCTATATGTACAATGATAGCCAGGGTGCTTGTAATTTCTGCTCCTGCTTCACGAGTGCATGAACGCAGCGAGCTAACCACAGCTATGCTCAGAAAAGTCATGACAGGAGACTTTTTCTCTGCTCCTCTCCCTCCCTTCTTGCTCCTAATCCTGACTACTATTTCTTATCTTTGAGGCTATAAATATATATAGTCTATAACTATAAAGATTTTATCAAGATTTTATAGATATAGAAATGTAATACATTCATGGACATCTACTCAGGAAGGGATCATTATGCAACAAAAATGAGGAAGAAATGGGGGTGCAGTTTCAAGTAGAAGGAAGACTGTGCTTTGTATCAAAAAGACCTAAATTCAAGTTTCTTCATCCATTTCTATAACCAAATATCAACCATAAGGACTTGTGTTCTTTGTGGAAATACTAACATACCGGCTAAAGAACATATTTGTCACGTACTGTTTTAAACCCTTGACAGTGAGGGTGCTATTTCTATTACCAGCGGAGAAAGTAAGTATCCAAGTGGTTAACAGCCCTTGTTTTTCCAGCACTTACTGTGTGCCAGGGGATGAACTAAGCACTTTACTTACATGTGACCAAAGTTTTAAAGGAGATCCAGCTATTAATCTCCTTTTACAGAAGAAGAAGCAGATTCCAAGCCAGGAGTCAGGGTGGTGCCAGGATTCCAATGCCGCATTTTGAGTCCACATCCAGGACTCTTCACCGCTAAGCACAGATAGTGCTGTCAAACCTGCATTCAAGTCAGCTGACCTGCTGCAAGTCCCACTGTTGTCATTTCAGTGTCTACTTCATGTGTTTTAAAGCTCTGCTGTTAGGTACATGCATACTTAGGATTGTTATGCCTTCTTGGTGAATTGACCCTTTTGTTATTATGTAATGTATTTCTTAATCTCTGATACTTTTCCTTTTCCTAAAGTCTATTTTGACGTTAGTATATCTACCCACATACCTTTCGATTAGTGCTCCCATGGTATATTTCTTTCCATCCTTTTAGTTTTGTTTTGTTTTAAATACTCACCCGAGGATATTTTTTCTATTGATTTTTAGAGAAAGAGGGAGGGAGGGGGAGAGACAGAGAGAAACATAGATTTGAGAGAGACACATCAATTTGTTGCTTCCCGCATGCAACCTTACCTGGGTCCAGGAACCGAGGTACATGCCCTTGACTGAAATCGAACCCAGGACCCTTCAGTCCATGGGGCGATGCGCTATCCACTGAGCAAACTGGTGAAGGCTACATCTTTTTACTTTTAACCTACCTGTAGAATAGTATTTAGAATTAGTTTCTTATAGGCCACATATACTTGTTGGTTTTTCTTTTCGGTAAATTCAGTTTTTTATTAGTGTCTTAAACTATTTTTTCCTAATGTAATTATCAATATATTTGGATTAAACCTACCAGTTCATTATTGTTTTTGGTTTGTTCTGTCAGGTTTCTCTGCTCTTGTTTTCTTCTCCCACCCTCTTTGGGATTTGGATACTAGAGGCCCGATGCACGAAATTTGTGCAAGAGTAGGCCTTCCTTCCCCTGGTTGCCGGCACCAGCTTCCCTCTGTCACCCAAGACCTGGGCTTCCCTCGCAGCCCCTGCTTTGTCCGGAAGGTTGTCCAGAAGGATATCCAGTCTAATACTGGTAAGCATATTCCGCTTTTACTTATAGATTTTTTTGAATTCCATTTTATTTTATTTCTTAAGCGTTTGACTACATTTCCTTGTAAAAAAAACTTGAGGGTTATAAAATATACATACTTAACTTTTCACAGTCTAATTAGAATTTGCATCTTACCATTTCAAGAAGAATATAGAAAACTTACCATGAAATAGACCCCTTCACCTCCTCCTTTTAATGTTGTAGTTGTTATATATATTACATACATTAAATACCTCTCTGTGAGTGCTATAACTTCTGCTTTCAACTTACACATATTTCAAAGAACTTAAGAAAACAATAGTCTTAATAGATTTTACCATGTCTGTTGTTCTTCCTTTATTCCTGACATTCCACATTTCCCTCTGATATCATTTACCCTGCACTGAATAATTTCTTTTAACATTTCTTTTAGAGTAGGCCTGCTTGTGACAAATTATCTTAATTTTCTACATTTAAAATGTTATTTTACTTTCAGTCTTGACAATAAAGTATTCATTGGATATAGAGTATTTTCACTGGGTATAATATTGATTTGACTTTTTTTTCTTTTATCCCTTTAAACTGTTGAATTACTTCTGGCCTCCATGATTTCTTATGGAAATTCTGCAATCATTTGTATCCTTGTTCCTCTTTATGAAATGCATTGTTTTCCTCTGACTGTTTCAGGATTATTCTTTGTCTCTAGTTTTCAGCATGTTAATTATGTTGTGTTTGAAGATTATTTCTTTGCGTTTATTCTGTTTGGGATTCACTGAGCTTCTTGAATTTTAAATAAAAATTATGCCTTTTTCCAGATTTAGAATGTTTTTAACAATTATTACCTCAAATAATTTTTTTGCTCCATGGTCTTTCTTCTCTCTTCCTGAGACTCTGATGATACATTAGCATTAGAGCTTTTGGTATTTCCTACAGTTCCATGAGGCTCTGTTCATTTTTAAGAATTATGCTGTTGAGCCCATCCAGTGAAGTTTTTAATTTGGACATTTTATTTTTCAGTTTTAAAATATCCATTTGGTTCTCCTTTATATATTTTTTTTAAATAAGGTATTCTACTTTTCCATTAGTTTCAAGAGCATTCACCTTTCCTTCTTGCAGATGTTGGTCTGTCTTGGAGTCCAGGCTGGGTGATACTGGAGTAAAAACTGGTAAATTCACCACTGTTTTGGTTGAACTTCAAATTGAGGTCTTAGTCTCCAATCTGCATGCTGTCATTTATTTTTAGAGACTTTTTATAATTGTTCCACGTAATCAGTCCAGGATTTATAGTTGCATTCAGTAGAAGAGAAGGGATTGATTGTGCTTATCCCATCTTTCTTAGAACCAGGACCCTAAGTTCTTTCAAAATAATTTTCAAATGTGCTATTATTTTCATTCCAGCTGGAGTGATTTCATGGCTCAATTTTTTATTTCATTGGCTATGCTTCCTTTTCTTATAGAGTGTGAATAAATATAGTCTTGGTGTCAATTCTTCCACTATGCCATGACCTTGGCTAAGTCATTTATTTAAACTCTCTGATCTGTGCTCTTATCTGTAACATAGGGATCCAGGTCAGAGGTAGCAAGAGGTAATTATTTCAAAGGCTATTGCAGTAGTCTCAGAAAAAAATAATGGTGGCTCAGGCCAGGCTAGTAGTGCTGGCAATCTAGAGAGCCTGTCTGACTTTTCTCCATTCCATATCCATGGTCTATCCATCCTGATGTTAAAGATGAACAAGAGGATGTGGTCACAAAGTAAAAAAAAAGAACTACTGTTTCAGTTCTTTTTTTCCCCCCTGCTACCTTGATCTATGTTAAATTTTAGTATGAGGAACAAGGTTTGTTTACTCTGAAAAAGAAAAAACTTAAGGGTGGGGCAGAAGGAGGCTAGATACAGGACAGCTGTCTTCAAACAGCTAAGGAAACACTGTCAAAGAGATGAAACACTACATGTATGATAAACAAGCAGGTGCAAATACAACGTAAGGAAAGACATTATAAAGAGTCGGTTTAGCTTAATAATAGGATGAACTTTATAATTATTGAAACTGTCTAAAAACAGAATGGGAAGTTTCAGGCATGGGAGAGTGCTGGTTGCTCTGAGGTGTCCAATCTGATGACTTTTCATGTTCCTTCCAGGCTTAAGAATTACCATCAGCTCTCCATTTAGTGGGTACTTATGCTCAAGTTTCAGGGCTAGGGGTAATAAAAAAATGAAACTGTGAAAGATGAGGATGCTTTTGACAACAGATAAATTTTGGCATTTTTCTCCCTTATACTAGCTTTTTCTTCTTCATTTTGTTTGTTCAAACAAAGTTGTGGAAGCAGCCTAATCAATGTCTGCCATTTTGCCTGAGAATTGATTCTACTCTGTCCTTCTACCCTCAAGTTTCTTAAAATATAATTTGTTAATTGCTTACGAAAGTACCAGGTCCTGTTCTAAGTACTCTAGGTGCATTATCTCATTTTCATAACAATATTTTGAGAAATCTATTATCATCATCATCTTGCAGACGAAAAAACAAGGTTGGGAAATGTAATAATTTACCCAAGTTTACATGACAAGTATGTTAGGCAGATAAATGGTCCCCCAAAGAGGTCCATGTCCTAATCCCAGGAAGCTGTGAATATGTTGCCTTGCATGGCAAAGGGACTTTGCAGATGTAATTAACTTAAAGATCTTTCAATGGGGCTATCATCTTGGATTATCCAGATGGGTCAAATGTAATCACAGGGTCCTTATAATATAGGAAGACAGACAGGTCAGAGTCAGAGGAGCTGTAACTATAGAAGAGTCAGAGAGAGATTTAAAGATCCTACGTTGCTGGCTGTAGAGACAGAGAAAGAAGCAAGGATCCAAATGATACAGGCTGTCTCTAGAAGTTGGAAAGGGCAAGAAAACAAATACTTCCTTAGAATGTCCTGAAGGAATTCATTCCTGTCAACATCTTAATTTCAGCTCTGTAATACCCATTTTAGACTTCTGACCTCTAGAACTGTAAGATACTAAATTTGTGTTGTTTTAGGATACTAAGTTTGTGGTATTTATTGCATCAGCAATATGAAACTAACCTAACTAAGAATGACAGAGCCAAGATTTTCTTGTTTGCTTTCCTAATGCCTTGTTAGGATAAGACTAGTTATAATGGAATGAGTGGATTAGAGGATATTGAATAATAAACCAAGGCTACACAGACTGCAGTAGAGGGGGGTTAGTAGAGTTGGGCCTATCTAAGGCAAGAGGAAGGCAGTAGTGATTTGAATCAGGAGGGGATAATAAATAAGAAAATCTAAATGGTGAAAAAGGCACAGAATGAATAAGTGGTTGGGATTCAAAGACAAATTTCACTTGCTTTACAGTTTTGTCCTTGGCCTACAACTTCAGCCAATATGAACCTTACAACCGGAGATAACAAACTGACAAAACTGTTGTAAAATATACTGGCTTAAAGAGGAGAGAGGTTAAACCTTGCAATGGGAACATCGGTTTTCACAGATTTTTTCACTTGTTTAAACCAATTTAAAAGAACGTGGCTCACAACTTGAACTACTTGTAACATGCTGTTCTGATTAATCTGGCCACCCCTTCTTCTGATAACCAAGAATTCCTCCACTTCCCATCAGAACTCAATGTGCACTTAAACACAGTCATGGACTCCAATTATACTCCAATCATACTTGAGACAGTACCTAACATCTCAAATATTCTTTAGTAAATCTTCCTATTAGGCCTTATTAATCACGAAATACTGGCTTCTACCACATTTAGTCTGACTACTTGACAATGTCCAGTAAGTAAAATCTTTTAGATAAAGTCACTAATTGGATTTACTTTTGATTATGGACACTGTGCCATCAGATTCATTGGAAGCACCTCAAATTCTGACTAATGAGCTTGCATCAAGAAGTTAATAGTCATAACGTGGACTTGCACCACTAGATTCAATATCCTTAATCAGACTTTCCCTTCCTTTGAATCAGGTGATGAGAAAAACACCTAGCCACCTTTTGTTCCACTTGTTTCCTCACATTATAAAGACAGTAGTAATAATTAGTGATTAGCTAAATCAACAGCTATGATGAAAATTATAAAAAATACCCATTATTCTTACAATAACCCACACATCTTAAAATATCATAAATTGCCTCTGCAAGAACATTCACAATGAAAAGAAATGAACATACTAAACTGGACTGAGATAGGTGAATAGGATTTACTTGTGGTGGGGAAAAAGCATCTGAGGCCTGAGAGCAAAGCATTTTCAAGCCATTGGCTAAAAAACATAGTAATTATTAAAATGAGCCTGGCATTTTGCCACAGTCAATGCTCTCTCTAGCTAAACCAGGTATTCCAATCACCAAATATTCACCAGGACAAAGAGAACAAATTAAGCACTAGAGAAAGAGACCTAACAGTACGGGTTTCCCTCACTACCTGAAAAGAAAGTGTTCCGATGAAACCTTTCGTAAACCAAAATGGCATAAAACAAAGAAGCAATTACCATTAATTTACATGAAAAAAAATGTTAAGCATTCTAGACCCCCCCCAAAAAATAACCTACCAAATAACACATAAAACCTAAAATAACACCAACATATGGTAAAAGCAGGAATGCATAAAATAAATCGAGATAAAGCACAGATGCTCAGAGATGCAATTCAAAGCTCTAGCGGGCTGATGCTGAGATGCTAAGATGCTGAGTGTAGTTCCCCAGGAAGGAGCTTGGTGGGGCCACTCTAGCTCCTCAGAGTGTGAGCTGCCTCTGTAACGTTCACTGCAAAACAAACGTTGAATGCTATTTTTACTTGCACCTTTTTTCATAAGAGTGAAAATCCTCTTCAGGTTTCTTTTGGCTAGTGAAAACAGGTACTAATGGAGGCCTTTCTTAAAAGCAAAGTAATATGAACTTTCAGGAAATGGGGATGCCTGTAATCAGTTCTGTAATTTGAACAAGTAATGTTCCAATGTTACCAAAGCATTTCTGTGCTTCATAGATTCCCTGGCAACTAAAATCTAAAACTGAGGTGGTTTCCCAGCTTCTTGCACATTCTGCCCCAACTGTAAAGGGCTGGGAGGGAATTAAAAAAAAAAAGGGTGATTGAGCCTCTGATATGTACAGGGCTCTGTGCTCAATGCTATAGGAAATTCAAGAAATGTATTATTCAAGGTTAGGAGCATCTAGTTGTCTGGATCAGTGATGAACCTTAACATATCATCTGTGCTAGGTGAGTACAGGGACAAAACAAAATCACTGGCCAAGGGTAGATCATGGGTCAGCAGATAGGTCAATCTAAATCAGGGTGCATCCAGGAAGCAAAGTCAGGGTAAATTGAGGGTTGAGTCAGAGTAACAATCATAACTTTATTTACCAAACACAAATTGCTGGACTGAATTGTGCCCTCCCCTCATTCACATATTGAAGCCCTAACTCCTAATGTGATGGTATTTGGAGGTGAGGCCTTTGGGAGGAAGTTAGGTATAAATGAAGTCATGAGGATAGTGCCCTCATGATGGGATATGACAAAAGATCAGAGAGTTTGCTTTTTCTTTTTGTGAATGTACACAGAAGAGGGCATGTGAGTATACAGCGAGATGGCAGCCACCTACAACCCAAAGAAGGGGCCTCAGAATGGAACCTACCTTGCTAGCACCTTCAACTTAGACTACTCAGCTTGCATACCTGTGAGAAATAAATTTCTGTTGTTTAAGCCACTCAGTCTATGACATTTTGTTATAGCAGCCCATGCTGACTAAGACACTAATTTAGTACATACCACCTCCCAACACTGCACTAAGCATCAAGGAAACAACGATGAGTAGAACAATCTCTGTTCTCTAAAGTTGGGGAGGTTGGGAGCAATAATGATGGCTATGTACTAACTACCATAACATGGAATTCAGGAGAGTTCATAACTATCAAGATAGGCCAAGGAAGTCTTCTTGAAAAAGGAGGCATTAAGTAGCATCTAGAAGGATGAGCAGGAGTTTGCCTGGGGCTCAAGAGATTTGAGTGAAGGGAGAGCATTCTGGAAAAAGGGAACTACTTGTGCCTTGGGCAGGAGGAAAATGTCAAGCACCATATTTCATTAGTTCAAGGTCACACAGTATTTTATCATATTTTTTCATATTTTATCATCTCAGCAGTTGGGATATATCTTACAATTTATGACACGTTATAGTTTAGTTGAGAGTGTCTCCCCCCTTCCCCTGCATTTTTAGTGGAACATAAAATGATGGTGTGTCTTACAACCAATGGTGCATTAGATTTGGTGAAACATGGTTATTTGTTTTTAGCTTGAGCACTTAGAGGCATGGCAAAGAGAAAGATCAGAAAAGCATCAGGAATCATATCTACAAGGGCTTTGTTCTTTGTCCTCTAAGAACTGGGGTTCCTTTGAAAGCTTTTAAGTAGATTTGTGCATCAATCACCCCTGAGGCAAAAAGACTAATTAGAAAGCTAATGACATATATTGTCCTCGCAAGAACGAAGTGACCCGAGCTAAAGGTATGGCAATGGCAATATAGAGAGAAGAGATTCAAGAGCTTTTTGGGAGGCTGAATCCATAGAGTTATGTGACAGACTGAAAGGAGGATATGGGCATATGGTGTTTAGGATGACTTTCTGGTATCTAATCTGCCGAGCTTGAAGGATGTCAGTCATCAAAATGAGCTATAGACTATGAAGAACGTGGCCAAGGGGAGGAAGAGGAAGCATGTTGGAATTATGTCACCTGTAGGAAGTATAAATGTGGTTTGGTTTCCTAGATTGGATAAAGGGTTACTAGGGAAACAAACAAATAAAAAACACAAAACATGGACTGGCTCCAAGAAGAAAATGTAAATGAGACATGTTCTGTTAAAGACTGACTCAAATAAGGGTTTGATACTTTCCTAAATTTCAGGATTTCTGCAACTCCAGACTCCTTCCCATTCTCTCCCTTCATTTTATATTAATTTATATAGTATTTATTATGGGCCAGACACAGTCCTATAATCTGTATAATCTTACAGGGCAGGCACTAAACTATCCATGTTTTTAAAATAGGGGCACTGAGGTACAGAGGGTGATGTAATATGTCCAAGACTAGTTACGGTCAAAGGCATCTTTCAAACCCTGGCAGCCTGACTCCAAGGTCCATGGCCTTAGCCACTGTACTATGCTACTGCTTGAATCTTATACAATGGAAATGTGCTTGTTTGGTGTTCCCTTTATCTTCATCCATAGCTATTTTTTTTTCTAGGCTACATTCTGATCATTTGTTATTAAGCCAGTTCTTTCCAGCTCTTTCCGGCTCCTCCCTTCAACTCTTGCTTCAGTCTTGCTTTCCAGAGGCTCCTTCCTTGCTTGTATGCTCAGATGACCTCCATTCTTAAAAAGAAAAATCATTTAGGGGCAATAAAACTCTCCTCCTCACTCCTCCCTTCCTTCACCACCAAACATCTTGGGATAGACACCTGAGTTATTCTTCATGGGCATCTGAGTACCTTGTAGTCAGGTTTCTATTTCAAGGCTCTACTATGACCACTTTCTTAGAAGCCATCTAAGGCTTCATGATCACACCATCTGGAGGCTTTTTCATAGAGATTTTGCCAAACCTCTCTGCTGTGTCTGACTCTGTGGACCATGCTGTCCTTGAAAGTTCTTGCTCCCTTGAGGGCTACAACAGAGTGACCTCTTGATCGTGCTCATTCATCTCCACCCACTCCTCTCCCGCCTCCTGTGCTAACCTGGCAATCCTGGCCCTTTTGCCCATGAGCAGGTGTTCAAGAACCAGTCCTTGGCTCTCTCCTCCTGTTTGCTGTGCCTGCTTCCCTCAATGATCTCATCTGCACCCACAACTTAAATATCACCTCCCTTTGTCTCCCTATTTCTAGTTCCAGCCCTCTCTGACATCTAGGTCTACATTTCCAACTCTGTCTGGAGGCCTGGCATATTGCAAACCCAAGGGCATCCTCCAGAACTCTCATTGCACCAGGCAGGGCATTACTAACTGTCCATTGAGGATCTGGAATGAACACCTGTAGGATTAATGCAATTATAATTCTGCCTGCAAGAACTCAGTCAAAATAGTGACTAATTGCTCATAGCTCAGTGGATGTAAAAAAAATTAACAGGCAATATGAAGTGTAAACATGAATCAGATGGAGAAACAAAGAACACCATATTTTATGTCGGCTGCATAATGACTAACCAGGGCATACTTTCATGTATTGCTGATGTATTCATTCCTTTCCCTGTCAATGGTTTCAAAAGAACCACCATATTTTACCCTCTTCTGCAAATTCCACAATTCTCTTAGATTGTCCCTTCAGGGCCCCCTGGGATCTCTGAAGACAAAAATTTAAGGGCTCCTCCCTTTCAAACATCACGTTTGAGACATTTTTTTCCCTCTTTTTTGATTAAGATCATGTACAATGGGTCAGAATCTTTACTCTGGCAATAAAACGAGACTTTAGCAGCAAACCAGAAACACACACACACACACACACACACACACACACACACACACACACAAAAGGAGAAAATGTTAGGAATCGCCTCTTTTAGAGAAAGCTATGGAATACAATTAGAAAGAGATCTTTAGGCAAAAGAAACTCATCCAAAACAAATAGTAGATTAATTTCTTTGCTAAGATCTCAGACTGGGCACTCCATGTCCTTACTTGGTAACTCCTTCCTGCAATTAAACAACAATTACAGACTCTCAGAACTAAAAGTCCAGAGGCATAACATTGGCTACAGAGATATTTAAATGTGTTTTGGTCTCATGTCCAAAGGATCTGTTTCAGAACAATGGAGCCAAGCAGGCTTTCTCCGACTCTCCCTGATTAAACAAAGAATGATGGCGTTCGTGTGGGCATGTTCTAAGGAAGCTCTGACCTCCCAAACTAGTCTAGGGAGGAAACCATCCTGAGGGCAGAGTGACCCATGAGTCCTGACACCTAGTGAGTTCATTAAATAAGTGAGTGATTGAGCAAGTACGCAATGCAAGAGGAGCAGGGCGGGAAGGACTCAGGAATAAGTCACATTGTTAATTGCTATACTGAAGGACCTTGGGACAACAGGGATACTAAAGGGGTTAAGAAGTGACTGGATGGGGCACCTTGGTCCGTAAATGGAGACTCTCTCAGTGGGCAGGCTATAAATTTAATATCTCCCCTCATGGAAGTCATTCTTTGTGTCCCAAGCCTTCCACCACAGTGGAGAGGACCACGTGTAGCCCTGCCTCTAATTACTGCCTACCTATTTGCACGTGTATTTTTTTCCCCTGTTCATACTGCTCTTGCCATAAGAGCCTTCGCCAGGGAAACTGGTAATGGAGTTCCCACAGCACCTTGATAGAAATCATGATCTCATTTGGTCAGTATCCGACTAAGTTCTTGACTACCCTCACTTTTGTGGTTAAAAGTGTGAATAACTCTACAGGTTTACCTGTTAGCTTGCTCTCCCTCTTCTTTATATGGATTTAACTCTCTGTTTTTCTCCTAGCTAAGGTAACGTCTTCCCACTTCCTATAGATCCCTCTCTGAACAAGATTGCCCACAATGCAAGTGCCATGCCCACAGTGGGCATTCAACGAACATTTCTTGAATGAAAGAAAGAATGAATGAATACCCTAATCATATCACCAGTTATGTCAACACCCCATCTACTTCCTCAATCCCTCGTCTTTAGCCAGCTTTCCCAGAGAGGGCATGGGTCCCAGATCTCTGTAGAAATCACAGAGATTTTCTTATTTCTTTTCTTTCTTTCCTCCTCTAATTCAACATTCAGAAAACTCACACTAGAAGATGACAGGCCCTTTCCTAGACTCTTTCTTACCAGGATCACTTTCAGGGAGCAGAGCCACACCCAGCCTCCAGATGGCCAGAATGTCTTTCCCTCCAAGAGGAGATCAAGTCAGTTTGTGGTTCCTGGTTCTCACCCTCCAGGGGCCTAGATTTACCTTCTCATTCACAGATACCTATCCTGTCTTCCTTAGCAATTCACAGCCTAGAGCATGGGGGAGGGTACAAGAAATAGGCAAGCAAAATAGCTAACAATTCCAGATGGTGAATCCCATGACCTACCAGCATGAAATTGAAGAGCAAACAATGGATGATGCCTGCGGGTCATCCTTAGGGATCAGCAGCCCCTGTGTCTGACCACCAGGCATAGCTCCCACTAGACCTCAGCAGAGGATCTGAACTCTGAGCTCCCCATCTATCAACAACCATCAGTGTGACTTTGGATAAGGAACTTAACCTCTCTGGGTCTGTTTCTTCTTGTATGCAATGGGCATAAATGTCATTTTCCCATTGAGATATAGGATTTCTGTGAAAACCAAAATGACACAAAAAATCAGAGCCGAATATATGAAGTGACAGAGGTCTATAGAGGAAAAATGATTTTCCCAAAACTGTAGTTCTCAACTATTCTACCTGGGTTGCCCCAGACTCCCACCTGCTTCCATTGCTCCAAACTGTACATGAAACTACTAGGGAAATGATAATGGGCTGGGTTTGATATATTATTACTATCATCCATGTAAAGGTTGTTGTGAGTTCTTTTCCTATAGTATTATGGCTGCATTTTACCTTATTTCTTTAAAAACAGAGATGACAAAATTTATTATTAAAAAACAAATTTTACACTTCCTGCTTTGTTTTAAATAGTAGATAAAACAACAACAAAAAACTTTCCTCTTAATGGGGAAAATGAGACATTTTGGGGGTCTAGCAATCCGAACCTGTGCCATTAACCTAATACACATTCTTATTAGCCTATAGTCTAGTCTCTGCCCCTTTAATTGTCTGGTCCTGCAAGACCGGTTTACTCCCAGTTTGAAGAGGCCATAAACTATCCCCAGACGTAGTTATCAGTGTTGGTGCCAGGCCAGGCCTTTAGTTGTGGTCTCAAGGCCACAGCACATGGGGCTCTTTAAGAACTTGCAAAGGGGACCGGAAAAACCCTTATTTGGGAGACAAAGAACTGGAAAAAGTATAAATAGGGAAAGCTTCCTCCATGTTGGCTGCTCAGAATTTGAAAGACAGTTTTCTCTGGGCCCATGTGTAGTAATAATAATATAATTATAATAATGATAATAATAAAGTGTAGCTCCATTTCTCTAAGTGTTGCTTGGTTTTTCTCCAGTCTACTGCAACACTCTCAGATTGTGAAGCGTGACTCCTCCTTCCGTAGCTCCACCTGTGTGTAGATACTATGGTTTCCAGGAGATTCATAACTATTTAAAAATAGAAATTTTCTGCCTACTTTCTCTTTTCATGGACTTTGGCCTGAGTCCATTGAAAAAATGGGCAAAGAGTAAAGGTAGAATTCTTAGTGGGAACTGTGAAGAATGGCCCAAAGTGAAAAATATCTGCCAGCAGTTATTCTGGGGCTTGCACAATTATTAAAATGAAAAAGAAAATGGGGGGGGGCAAAACATCTGGGGATGATAAGGAGGAAATAAGAAAAGTTGGGAATTAAAAAAAAAACAACTGTTGTCCAGAAAGGAGCACAGCACTTCAAAACAGATGTTTTGGCTTGAAATTTTCCAGAATGGAACAATGAGAGGGAAGAAGCAAGGCAGACTCAGAGCACAGTGAGAACCTCTGGCCCCCAAAGAGTTAATGTGCATTTCAACATGCTCTTTATTTACAAATTCAATTCCTTCAAAACACACTTATTTGTCTATATCACGTCCCCAAGTGCAAGGAGAGGTGTGCTCAATGGCCAATTCCTGAAAAAAAAAAAAAAGGCATACCTATGGAAAACATCAAGACAAAGGCAAATCTCCTTTGACAGAAAAATGATTCTGGGTGAGAAGGAAAAGGGAAGAGCTGATGGAACCAGCGGTGCCCAGAGAAATGGCTAAGTTACAAACACAACTGATGGTCCAAGTGGGAGAGCCAACAGTAGGAAAAGTGGTTGCTTCTTTCCTGCTCCTTTCCATTATCTAAACTGGGAGTCACATGTGTGCATTGGAGTAAACTTTGAGAAAATCACAGACCAAAGTTTCACTGAAGGTAAGGATCATGCAGAGCCTCCACATCAACCTACAGTCGGTGTCCTGTGTATGTGTGTAGGAGAGTATACATTGAAGGATTTTAAAAGCTCAGAGCAGGACTAAACAAGTCATGATTTTAAGACAAACATGGCTATAGTATAACAGTATTTCTCTTCAAGCATCCATTAGCACTATGCAGTTGTTGGAAAACTTTGTTGACCTGACCATGTTTTCTATGTATTAATAAGGCAGTTCTTTCATGTTCTAATAAACATCTGACTCCATACCAGTGTTGTCCCCCACAAAAAAAAAGATATAATGAGAGCCACACATGGAATTTAAAGTTTTCTAGAAGCCACATTTTTAAAAGGCAAAAAGAAACAGATGAAATTAATTTTAACAATGTGTTGCATCTAATGTGATATGTCCAAAATATTAACATTTCAACATGAATCAACTAAAAAATTATTAATGAGATATTTTAACAATTTTTTTCTTCACTGAGCCTTCAAAATTTGGTGTGTAATGTTCCTTTACAGTACATCTCAATTTGGGCTGGCAGCATTTCGAGAACCCATAGCCACATGTGAGTAATGGCTACCATATAGGACAGCACAGGTCTAAACTGCCACAGATTTGACATAATATTTTTCTTATTTTTGGAAAGCCATACCTTAACCTTAATGTAAGAACTGCTGGCAGTGTTTCATCTAACCTATTACAGCCCAATATGTATCCTCAGTTAAAGCAAAAACAAATTTTACCCAACAATGAAAATTTGGTGGCACTCCTGCAAAAAAGCCACACTATATCTGTGTGTCCTGACTTACTTGTTAGGAACCACTGATATATGTAGGCAAGGAGGAGTTGAGGGGGAACAAAATGTTTCTAAAAGTTTTGACCAAAAATGATCAGGTCTCTTTGATGGCTTCAGTAATAACTTGTCTACTCAAAGCACCTGGGAGCATCTAGTTCAACATCCCTCACTTAATAGAAATAGAGACCCAGAAAAATCAGTTTGGTTCAAGGTAACCCAGAAACTAAGCCAGGGCTTATAATTTAATAGAACATTGAAGGTTTAGAACAGGAGAGGTAAAGAAAAAGCAAATTATGTCTATGTATTTACTAGTATAATATATAAATGATGTACTATATGATTATACACATCCTAGACATAATCACATAGTTTAAAATCTGGCTATAGCATTAAATAACCTTCATTCAAAATCATTTTATATTTTCATCACTGAGGTGCTTTAATAATGTTCATTGTTAGTATGTTTGCTGTATAAATAATATCTACTTTAAGGTTTAGAAATGCCTCCCATGTTGCAAAAAACAAACAAACAGAAAACAACAACCCAAAAAACTAAATTAACGATGGGCATAGAGATTGAAGAAAAGTGCTTTTGCCTTCTGGTAGAATAATTCACATTTTTGAACAGCAGCCAAAACACTTAAAGAACATGCATTTGCATTCTGCATTTAGTACAACAAACAACAGAAAACATAATTTAGATACACTTCCCCTTATTAATTTGCTTTTCTGAAGTCAGTTGTATGCTCCCCCTCCCCACTTCCCTCCCCCCTCCGTCTTCCTTTGTTTTTCCCCTGGGATGGTGCCTAACCACAATAAGGTCATAATTGGAGAACATAGAAGGATTGATTTGAAAATGTCATGAATGTTGTTAATAAACTCCCATTGACATAAAAGATTCATTAATTCATTCTGCAGGCAATCAAGTTCCCCATGTCTAGGGCATATTTTAGAGAATGAAGCTAAATAACTGAAAAGGCAGATAAAAGTCATTTTTGAATATTTTAATTTTAAAGTAAAATAGGAAAAGATGTAAATCTCAGGGTTAGAGTTGCCAAAATACATTAGGCCTTTATGTATACAACATTTCAGCTAAACAGCTCTGGAAAACAGTCCTTTGACCACACAAGACTTTTCTTTTCACTTCCTAGTAGTCTAAATTCCCCACTAAATCTTCAGTTATAATTTAATATCTATAAATTACAAGTAACTTATTTTTGTGACCAAAAAAGGAAATAAATGGCATATTCCTTAAATACTCAGTCCACTCTAAAATATTATTTTTATAACAGATGTTAGGTTGACTTGATTTTCACAACTGATTTTTAATTAGATCAAAATGGTTCTTTGTGGATTATACAAAAAAAAAAAGGTTTAAAAGCAAACTCTTTGTTAGTGGTTAAAGTGCTACCCACAACTTTATTAGATGTATTTTTTAAAATCCTCACCTCAGGATATGTTTTACTGATTTTAGAGAGTTAGGAAGGAGGAGAGAAAGAGACAAACATCCATGTATAAGAGAAGCATGGATGGGTGCCTCCAGTACACACCTCCACAGGGGATTGAACCCATAACCTAGGTATGTGCCCCAACTGGGCATCCAACCAGCAACCATTCCATGCACAGGCTGATGCTCCAAATAATGGAGCCACACCGGCCAGGGCTTATTTGTAATTTTTCACTGCATACTGTTTATTAGACTAGTGTTTCATTAACCTTGATCTTACATGGTCTAGAAGTCAAACTTATTCTGAGAAATTTTTTTCATTTGCCATGCAATTATTCCATTAGAAGTTCATTTGTCAATTGAGAAAAATGTGAGTTCCTAGATGAGATACCCTGTAGTTAATCTCTCTGTGAAACTTGTAGTCTGGCTAACGAAGTCAATACAGAATTATAGAAGCTCTTTGCCATAAGTTGCTTCTTAAAATATAGGAGGGAAGACGAAATGTACCTGAGGACAAAGGAAGTAAAATATTCAAATATCTTTACATGGCTTAGAATTAGTTGTTAAGGTGCACTACTCTTATGCTTTATATCTGAGGGTCAGTGACTGCTTATCTGCTACCAACAGTTAATAGTTAATCCACATATGCCTTGAGTGAGTGGGGATTTTGAGGAAATTAAGGAAAGGGAGTCACATTTTAGGTCTTGATAATTTAGAGGTGGGGAACCTTTTTTCTGCCAAGGGCCATTTGGATATTTATAACATCATTCTCAGGCCATACAAAGTTATCAACTTAAAAATTAGCCTGCTATATTTGGTCAAACATTTAATTAACTCACTTGGCAGGGCCAGACCAAATGACTTCAAGGGCCTTATATGGCCCACGGGCCAGATGTTCCCTACCCCTGGAGAGCTGGCTTAGGTGAGAGAAGAGAAATATGGAAGAGAGTGGGATTCAGAAACCCATCGAAGAGGAACATGGAGCCAGAAATGAGGATGGAACTGAAGCCCTGAGGAATATGCATAAATCTTGAGAGGCCCATGGTTGGAGAGGCTGCAGCTGATTTCTGGAATGCAGAGCTCTGATGAGAATCCCTGCCCACTTGAAGGTGGCTGATTCCCAAGTCTGCACGTGAATGTGACTAAAAAGAGAAGGCCTCTCATTTTTAGCTGCAAGAAATGTCTCTCTGAACCTTATATTCCTAAAACAATACTGTATTCAGATTTCACCCAAGCAGTGCTCAACACATAATAGGTACCTGTTATATAATAGTTTTTTGAACAAATAATATATAAGTTATATATTAATATCTGTATAATAGAATATATTAACTATATAATAGTTAAATGAAATGGAAAAACCAACTGAGATTGGTGCAATTCTAGAGATGAGTCTGTGCTCACGTGTAGGTCCAGATAAGAGCTGTTAAACAGTAAGCAAGCAAGAATGGGCTGGTCAAAAGCAGTAAAACAAAGATCTCCATTTAGACAAATCAGATTTGCACAAAGTGATTTGACTTGCTTTTTATAATCATTTTATTTTGAGAGGTACCTTTTTTTTTCAGCCAACAGAGGAATTCATGCCTATTCCAACACAACGTACATTCAAAAGGAAACTAAATCTGGCTTGAATCACTAACTACTAAAGAAGAAGTTAGATTCTTTTCTCAAGGCCCTCCCTAGACCAATTTGCAAATATAAGCCAACCACAACATCCACCACTGCTTTAGTGGTAACTGGCTTCTGAAAATGGCATTTTTACTGGACTAGATATCCCTAAGGAAAATTAATGGCAGCTTAGACTTACGAGAACAGGGAATCGAACCATGACCTCCTGGTTCATGGGTTGACACTCAACCACTGAACCATGCCATCCAGGCCATAGCCTTTTTTGGGTAACAGTTACTGGGTCTCCCTTTCCCATCAGTACCCATTCTCCAATTCTCTGCTATTGTCCCAAACATTTCAGCTCAGAACCCAAAGTAGTATGCACTACAAAACAAAGCAAAAACTGGTATAATTAACAAAGCCAAAGCCCTCTGGAAGTCAATTAAACAATTATCCGTGGCTATCGCAACATTCCTCTTGGGATGAGGATGTCATCTCCAACCCAAATGGCTTATTTAATTATTCACCTAACAAAAACAAACATTTCTGGCTTTAGGAACTGGGGAGAGAAATTCTTTAAGAAAAAACTAATCAGACTTTTCTCCATGTTTTTGCCATAGCAAGTGCCAAGGAAGGTATGAGTTTGTATAAGATACAGTATGTGGAAGATTTAGTAATGATATATGTATGATCTTCTCTGTGACAAGAAAGCAGGGAGTTTCTGTATACAGGGAATTTCCTCTAGAATGTTGTGATGAGCAACTCACCTTTGGAAAGAAGACAGAAAAATTAAGGAAAATACGTTTTGGTTTGGAAAATACTTATCTGACTTTAGTGAATCAAATATATCAGTGAGATATATTTGTATTGGTCAGTGAGACCTGGCCCTAAAAATGCTTCAAATTACTAGTATTTGTCTTTCTAGACACTGTTAAGCAGTTGATCCGGGTCCAGTAAACCAACAGGCTGGGTAGGCAGAGTCTGTCTCCTCATAAATAGGAGTGGGGAATGCTAGAAAATAACTGAAGCAACTACTTACCTCATCATATAAGGAATCGTGTTATAGAAATCTTTCAGCTCTGGTTTGAGGGCTTCTAGTCTGTGGTCAATGTGAGTTCATAAAGAGGAAAGTGAAATGATGTAATTGGTTTGTGTGAAGTTGCTTTGAAAACTCTCTGCACAGTATCTTAGAACTAGGAGAGAAGGAAGGCCGGGAACCCAAATGTCTAGAATGGATCTGGAGAAAGAAATGAACACATAAATGTTGAGAATTATTTTGAAAAAGGTTTCCAAAGAATTGCTGACTAATCAGATGCAGAAGAAGAAGTAAAAAAGGGAAGAGTCAAAGACAACTCTGATTTCAAGTTACTGAGACAACAGTAATGCCAAAATTAGTCAGTCAAGAAACATTTAATACATGGCAATCACTTAGAAAGTTTCCAGGGAGACCTGGACTAGCAAACTTGACATAATGCTTGTCCTCATGGACTCACAGGTGGAGGGGAAGGCCAATCTATAATAATAAAAGCGTAATATGTTCAGACCGGACAGCTGAACAACCTTCCGGAAATCTTCCGGACAAAACCAGGGCTGCGAGGGCTGAGGGCAGCCATCATCATGGCTGCGAGGGCCGAGCCCCTTGCACGAATTTCATGCATCGAGCCTCTGGTATTACATAAATAATTACATATAGTTTACTAGATAAGAATAGGTATAATAAATTCTGCAGGGTCCTCAGAGAATAATGTTTGTGTTGCCATTTCAGATTTAGAAATGATCAAGCCACCTTTTTTTAAATGATTACAGAGAGGAGAAGTAGGAGGAAGTAGTTCTCAGAGCTCAGAGATAATCCTATCGTAATAGCAGCATTATTACGAGAGCCAAAAAATGGAACCAACACAGAAGTCCATTAACTGATAAATGGGTAAATAAAAAGTGGTATATCCATACAGTGGAATATCATTCAATCATACAACTTTGAAAACATGCTAAGTGAAAGAAATAAGTAACTTAGTATCACATTTTGTATGATTTCATTTTTATGAAGTGTCCAGAATAGGTCAACCCAATAAGACAGAAGCCGACTAGTGGTTGCCTAGGACTGGAGGTTGGGAAGGTTGGGGAATACAGTTTCTTCTCAGAGTGATGAAAATGTCCTAAAATTGATTGTGGTGATGGTCGCACAACTCCATGAATATATTCAAAGCTACTGAATTGTATACTTTAAATGGCTCAATTGTATGATATGTGAATTTTATCACAAGAGAGCTGGTTTTTGTTTTTTGTTTTTGTTTTTGTGGGTTGTTTTTTTTTAAATCACCTTGTGTGGCAGAATAAAGAGGGGAACTTTAGGAGGGAAAAATAAGTTCATTTTAAGTTCAGTTAAATCTAATGTGGTTAACAATAGGTACGTGATTGTGGTGATGGTCGCACAACTCCATGAATATATTCAAAGCCACTGAATTGTATACTTTAAATGGCTCAATTGTATGATATGTGAATTTTATCACAAGAGAGCTGGTTTTTGTTTTGTTTTTTGTTTTTGTTTTTGTTTTGTTTTTTTTAAAAAATCACCTTGTATGGCAGAATAAAGAGGGAAATTTAGGAGGGAAAAATAAGTTCATTTTAAATTCAGTTAAATCTAATGTGGTTAACAATAGGTACAGTTCATGAAGTGTCTTCTGCACTAGCTATGATTTTTGATTTGCCACAATTATCTAAACATTGATGTTTAAATGTCAAATGGGTAAAGATAATTCTGCACTAGCTATGATTTTTGATTTGCCACAATTATCTAAACATTGATGTTTAAATGTCAAATGGGTCAAGATAAGCTCCGTCTTAAAATTACATAACAACTTTGGATGCTAGAGCACAAAACATGCCACATTTGATGAAACTGAGGACCTCTGCTTAGTCACTGAGTCCCCTAACCAAAGCTGCTGGTTTAATTCACTACATTGTAAATTCAGCTGCTCTGTAAGTATTGTATAGCATGGTTTCTAAAATACAAAATATTTTTGTCCCAAATGATGTACTTCATAAGTTTTCTTTAGTTGAAGCTGACCCCTTTCTTAAAGGGGGACTAGTTTTTATTTCATATTTTTCTCTCTCAAAAAGGGATTTTCCCCCTACTAGGTGCTAAGAGAGCCTATAGTGGGTATCCAATCTAGTCTTGGTGGTCAGGGGATTGTGATCTGTAGGCAAAGAAATAACATCAGACATAGTGAACAACATGTGCAATGACTCTCGGACAGAAAAGACCCTGGTATATGTTGAAGGTTGCATATGTATTAGAGGTGATGAACTACCTGAGTAGAATTGTCTGATGGTTGGTTGTAGATACTGGATTGGAGATCAGGATGAAAGGAGGATCTTGAGTTGTCATCAAAATAGAAGTGACCCTTGAGAAGAAAGAGAGCAGGAAGTAAGAGTTGAACTAGGGAAATACCTGCATTTAAAAAGAAAGCTGTGGAAAAGGAGATGATGCATGGACCACTGGACAGGTAAGAGGGAAATCAGGAAAGAGCAAAGTCACAGAAATAAAAGAAGAGAGGGTTTCAAGACAGATAGAGGGATCAGCTGTGTCAAATGCTAGAGATATTATTGAAAGCGAATGAAGATCAGAAAAGGCCTGCAATTTGTCAGGAGACTTACTGTTTAGTAATCATCTAATTCTTACTTCCTTTTAATAAGTGGCTAATTCCCCTTTCCCACATTAAGGGGGGGGGGGGGGGGGAGCTGAGAATAAAAAACCCAACACTGGGTCTCAGGCTGTCCTAATAAGACCAGGAGGATCAAATCGTAATGAACCTAACATGCTTCCCCCTAAAAAGTGAGTTTTTATAGTGACATGTACTCTAGTTCAGCGGTTCTCAACCTGTGGGTCACGACCTCTTTGGCGGTCGAACGACCCTTTCACAGGGGTCACCTAAGACCATCCTGCATATCAGATATTTACATTACGATTCATAACAGTAGCAACATTACAGTTATGAAGTAACAATGAAAATAATTTTATGGTTGGGTCACAATATGAGGAACTGTATTTAAAGGGCCAGAAGGTTGAGAACCACTGCTCTAGTTGATCCTAATGCACGGGTACATAAGTAAAAGAAAATATGTCTTTTACAAACATATCCAAAAAAAGTTCAAAGAGTTATTTTGGAGGACAAAATCAGGTTTTTCTTGAGCATTTTTATTAGACTCAAATGAAAACAAAAGCAAATCTAGTATCTGGGGATTGATTTGCCCATTTACTTCTTCTTACAATAAATTTAGCACTGAGACTCATTTAACATTGAAACAGAAACCCTTGAGTTACTTTTCAATTTTCAGTGGCTTTTTTTCTGTGTCCCTTCATTCATGTGTTTACTAGTATCTGGTACCAACAGTTACTAGAGCCTTACCATGTGTAAAGTGGAAGGCTACGCTTCCTTTTGGAAACATAGACCTTCCTATTGACTCCAGTATTTCCATAATCACAGTGAGTCTTTGGATTCAGAGGAAGTGACGTGATGGTCTATATTTCATCAGTTATTTGACAGTGAACTGCTAAGATTTTCTAGGATAACAGGATGACATTGGGCTTTAAAGCGAGATAACAATGAGCCTGATGCAGTCAGGACCTGTGGGTGTTGGATTCGTTTCCTATGGCTGCTGTTACAAATTACCACGCATGTAGTGGTTTAGAAGAACACAAATTTATTCTCTTGCAGCTATGGAGGCCACAAGTCCATCAGTTCATGGGGCTAAAGCCAGAGTGTGGGCCAAAATGGTTCCTTCTGGAGGCTCTAGGGCAAAACCTGTTTCCTTGCCTTTTCTAGCTTCTGGAGGATGCCTGCATGCCCTGGCTCAGGACTCCTTTCAATCATTCTGACCTTTGGCTTCTGTTATCACTTCTCCTACTTATTCCTTTGACCTTCTTGGCTCCCTTGTATAAGAGCCCTTGTGATTACAGTTAGGGCCCCAGATAACTTCCCCATCTCAAGATCCTTAACTCAATCACATCTGCAAGTCCCTTTTATCATACAAGATAATATTCCAGGTTCCAGGAATTAGGATGTGGATATCTTTGGGGGGCAGAAGGGGTTTTATCATACGTGTTTTCCCAGCCCTTCTTTAATTTCTCTTCTTTGAGAGTTAACTCTTCATCCACAACAGAGATAGGACCCTGCAGCCACGTAGTATCTCTCTTGGCCAGAGTTGTTTGAACTGGGGGTGGACACTCTCTCCAGTGGAATTATAATTAGGAAACAGATGCCACCAAGACCCTGCTGGAGTTACCCAGCTCAGCTGCAGAGAGAGCCCGGCTGAGTTTTCAGCCTTGTCTCCGGGTGGCTTTTGAATGCATGTACTAAGTTGCCCATATTAAATTGTAAACATTGAAAGGATGGAAGCTAGTTTAATCTGTATTTCACACTCAAGGCTTATTTGTCTTGTTTGCAAAGTTTAATGACAATTAGAAAACTTTTTCCAGCCATTAAAACGTGCCAATCATTTCTTCCTGTCACTCACAATATCACAAATGGTTATAAAGAGAACCCAATGGGGAAATTCAAAGTTAAGATTAATGCCCCACTTATTTGTATCAGTAAGCTCAGTGGCTCATTTATCAGCTCCCACTAAGTTATATTAACTGTCTTTCCAGATTATAAATCGTTCTTATTAAACCATTTCAATGGCAAAGTTGGGCACTGTAGCCAGGGAGATAACGCACCCCAAATGCTTTTAAGATAGAGGGGTCTGAATCACCTTTACTCTAAAATCAAAGCTCAGATTCCTTATTATTAGACACCTATTGTTTCTCTTTCACCAAAAATATTTGATTTCACATTGGTGCAAGCACCATAATGAAATTAGTAATTTCCTTATTTATTTTAAATTCTTCTTACATGTATTTCCATCACCCACTGCCTTCTACCCTCTGTTAACCAAGATTTAACCAAAGACAAAAGTGCCCACTGCAGAACTACATTTAGATCTTTTTCTTTTTTTAAAGGGCAAGAAAGAGTTTCTGGGCTCACTGAAGCCATCGTGATGTGTGGAGCAAAACAAAAAGGTGCTATGCTTTCTATAAAGATCTTAACTGCATTGGCTGAGTCCTGGAACCACATTCTAAATTACCCATTGTCCTTTGTAGGCATCCACTGTGCCCCATCGTATCCGATAACCAAAGCAAACATTCTATGGGCAAACATGGCCCCATTCATTCCATCAAGCAGTGAATAATTCATATAGCAAGTTTAACCCTGGGCAAAATACATTGACATCAGGAGGCATTAAACTGGAGTCATTCAAGAAACAAAATGGTTATTCATGCTTTCAATGTGAACCATTAAATCTTGCCAGTTAAGTTAAAGAATGAATTAACTCAATTCATTGGACATATCACACGAGTCCATAAAAATACAAATGCACGAGCAACTTTCTTACTCAGAGTACTCCTACCTGAGAACGGAAATGCCAGTCATTGTGTCAAACAAGTCTAAACTGGTTAGGGGGTGGGGGGAGATGCTTCCCTTGAGAGCCCCTTAAAAGAAAATGGTTTCCATTCATCATTTTTGTTTCATCTTGTTCCTAACTCCCTTCCCTTTCTTAGTTTACCACCCACCCATAGCCAAAAGAATGGCTCCAGGACAGTTGGCTTCTTTCTACAGCAACTAACCTGTGCTAGCGATGATGGACTTAGATATATTTTGCACTTATTGGCTACTGCTGGCTACGTGTCCAATGTTTGCCTTTTAAAAGAAGGACAAGAATGGTGGCTACTCATGTCTTTTGGAATTAATTTTCCAGAGCCAAAGACGGTATGTTTGATGTCTCCTGAAATAGTGCTTCCCTTCAGCCTCCAGGCTCAGCTCTGGCTCCAGATAAGAATGATCTCCCACCTGACTTGGCCAAATCTTTCTCCCAAATGGATCTCGGAGGAGAGTAAAGGCTTTGCAAAAGATGGAGCAAGAAAAGGGAGACTCCCAATTCGCGCGCATGCTTACTCCCACCCAGCTTCCTCCTAGCAGCTGACCCAGTCTTTCTCCTCAAGGGGGAAGAGAGACCCTTGGCTCCATTTCTCAGCACCTGCAGTTGGACCCTTTATTGTGAAACCCAGATTGTTGTGTTTAAAGTTTACAATTAGACGGAAGGAATCTTGGCAAAAGAGTAAAGAGAGTGGTCACCAAATACATCTAAGAGGGAAGTAATCAAAACTTCAGGCTGAAATGTTGAAACTGCCATTACTGAGTTGTTTTATAGCATCATGCTATTCCTATTTCCATAACTCCTTCCAAATTGTAAATCTCAGGTAAACAGTAAACCCTATGAGTTGGCATTGGACCTTTAGCTCTTAATATAGAAGAGTCTTTGAGCATATGGCAAATGCAGAGGTGGGGAGAGGAGCACCGACACTGTTGTCTCATCGTATCCCAGCTCTGAGTCGGCAGTATTAACATCTGTATTTTATAAGTGAGGTCCAGAGAGGCTAAAGGATGCACGCAGCTAATAAGTGGCTGAACTGAGATCTGACCCCTAAGACTTCAAAGTCTATGCTCTTTCAACTGTCCTGCAGCACTGGAAGATTATGATGTAATCTTTCTCTCTAGGGAAAAAACAAAACAAAATCCTAAGTGAAGTATGTAATATTCCAGAATTGTACCAAACTCACCTTTTCAAGAACACCTCCCACTCTTTTCTTGCATAAACTTTCTCTAGCCAACCAGGTCTCTCACCGTACCTTGACTTCCCTTGAAGCATTTTTTATACATTTTTCCAAAAGTGTATTCCATGCCTAGCACCCTAATTCTGCAGGATTTTAATAAATGTTGTATAAAAAAAGTCTGTGCCTAAATGAGCTTGGGAAATTGGAGGTCAAACAAGTTAAAACAGGCTTCTCAAGGCCTTTAGAACATTAATGTGTCCATCATGGGATAGCAGTGTGTATAATATACAGCATTTCCCAAATACCTTTGGACACAGAAGGCTTTTTCTTCAGAGTTTTAGGGGCTACACATTCCAACACATTTTGGAAGCACTAGTGTACAGCAGCAAGTGAATGACAAATGTTGCATGACAGATGCCATGCGTCGTCTCTCCATTCAGCATGATGAAGGCCTATGTTTCTCGGACTGCTGGGATTTCTTAGGTGGTGTTGCTAAAGGAGGGATGGGACTAAGTCCTAATTTTGGCTTTGAATTTACAAACTACAACTTTGGACAAATCAGCAAACCACCCTGAACCAGTTTCTTCATCTGGGAAAAAGAATTATCTATATTGCAGAGTGCTTTGTTAATGAATTTTATCTGTGAAAGTTTTTTGCACGCTATAGACAACTGCTTAAATGTGTCAGGTAGCATAAGACTGTACCACTAAAGGTGAGGGTGCTCTCTGGGAAAAAAAATTAAATACTGCCTTAGACTGTGCAAGAGTAAAGGGAGGAGGCTCCCACAGAGGGTGATTCTAGCAGAAAAAGTGGTTTGAAGAAAACTATGTGTGCAATTCCAGACTCCTTAACAGCTACCTTTGTAAGTCCATTTGAAAAACAAAGAACCTGGGTATGGACTGGCAGATGCTCAGAGTTGTTTGAAACTCAATTAGGGAAACACAAGTATCTGACTTGGGTTTGTCATTCTTTGGCAAGGAACACTGATGTGATGCCTCTACCAGTAGTTTGCATGATATTTTAACTAAAAGGCCTCAACTGACTAAAAGGTAGCCGACTCTATCTACAGCGGAATGAGCTTCCCTTGCCATCATCCTAGGTCAGAGTGAACAATACTGATTTCCTACTGCCCAGCACATGGCCTCCACTGTCAAGCCACTCAAGCTCTGTTTGCCTCATATCCTGAGGAAGCCGCCTTCTACATGTTTCATAGCTCCCATCACAGTCAAAGTTTTTACCAACACACCTCCCAATACGTAAGCTAGTTCCACCGAGGTTTTTGTTGCTGTTTTGATATCCCATGGATATTAACATTTACAACCTTGAGATTCTTTGAAATAAAGTGTTTAATCTTATTCCTCTTCACAACAGTTCTTTAAGGCGGACTTGACCAAAGCCATCACCCCCATTATAGAGATGAGGACACTAAGACCCAAGGTAGTAAGTACAGTCATACACTGAGATCACAGTGCTGAGAATAGACTCCACTGATTCCTGGTCCCACTCACCAGCCTGCCTGAACATCTTTGATTCCAGCATCTTTCCAACAGGTCGGAGGCAATATTGATAGTAGGGCTGGTCTCTCATTACAGTGAGAAAAAACGACAGTGGCTTTTCCAGTGTGTGGATTGGTAAAAAGTATTGGTAAAATTTGGTTGAAAAATAGATAATTATCTTAAGTGTCTCTCAAACATCTCCCTACCTGAGTACTTCAGTGCTGAAAGCTGAACCATTAAAGAATCATCCTGTCTAGCTCCTGTCTTTGAAATCCCATTTTCCCATCCAAGTCCCCTAAAAAGTTACACCTGAAACACACCTGAAAGGAGAGGAGAGGACAGAAGAGAGGAGAGGGGAGGAGAGGGGAAAGCAACAGGCATAGATGTTCTCATCAGGTACCAAGAACACCAGAACTCCAGGCATGGAGGGAGGGAAAGCTGTGCAGACAGGGGAGGCGAGAGGATGGCTTGGACCAGCTAAGCCTTCTTCAAGGAGAAGATGTGGCATCTCAGAGACTTCCAGATGCATGTGCGCTGGATGCATTTGGCTGGAAACACTGCTCTAAGGTGTGGCTTATCTGGGGCCCAGGAAGTGTCTGCTTGCACATGTGAATTCCAGAGGGGATGGGAGGCTTTTATTAAAGCTCAGGATCCTGCAGAAGGCCACAAGCCGAGGAAAGGAAGTGGTGGAAACAATTAAGAAATTTAAGCAGAAACGGTTGCTGGAGAGAGGGCTGCAACTGTTCTTTCGACCACATCCGATATTTGCTTCAAATTGTTATGCAGGACAGTAATTGTCTCCTGGGAGGGCAAGAGGCAAGCTGGGCCAGGCTGGCTCAGAGGTTTCAACAGCAAAGCACCCTCATAAATAGTGCAGATTGTGAAACCAGCATTTTCTCTTTTTCCAGTAGACCTCTCCCAGCCCTCTTCCTTTAATTAAAGAAACGTGGCTTACCAAGAAACAAATACCTCTTTTCATAAGGCATTAAGTATGGATTAAGGAGGGGGAAAAGAGAGAGAGAGAGAGAATTCTACACTGAAGAAGGAATCATTCAACAAGCCATTCATGCAGAGGCTGTGATATGTAAATCACTTCACACTACTTGGTGATTCCCAGCATCACCTGTCTGGCCTGTGACAAAATCATATCCCTGGGGACCAAGGCTTGTCTGGAATTTGAATGCAGTGGGACTTGGTCTGGAACGAGCCTTTGTTCTCATTTGTCCCGCTGACTTCTTACCTGCACTTCTCCCAGCTTACTCACACTGTAATTTCATGTGCCCTCTGGTGGACTTTGAGAGAATTTCCAGAAGAATCTAAAATACAGTTCTACCTAAGTGTGTCGACTACTTTCATTTCTGAGCTCATCTCAGAGACAAATGATAATACCTCTAAAGCCTTAATTTTCTGTTTTAATCAATTTGCCTGTAGTTTTCCTGTCTATTTGGAGTTTTTCAGAATCCCTTATATTTTGGAATCAGTGTATCAAGCACATGGTATAGACTTCAAAAGGTGCATATGGTGAAAGTCAGTCTCCTCCAGTTGCCCAGTTCCTATTTTAAGAAGTAACCACCATTTTCTTTTTTCCAGAACTGTACAGCACATATGTGTATTGTTAACAAACTTTAGCAAGTTTTGAAACCATTTTTTGTTTGTTTGTTTGTTTGTTTGTTTTTGCTTTTTTCCCCTCACTTAACATATCTTGGAGAACTTTCCATATCAGTATATATCACTGCCACATTGTTTTAGGCTGCTACATAATGCTCCCTTTCATTTTGTAATGTAAATTATTTATCCATTCCCCCTTTGTATGGATATTTAAGTAGTTTTTAATTTCTCAGTACTTAAAACAATACCACAATGAATACTCTTATATATCAGTTACTTCACTTCAGTGAAGGATAAGTCCTGGAAGTGGGGTTTGTAGATCAAAAGACATTAAAGGCACTTTAATTGTAGCTAGGCATTTTCAAATTAGTCTTCAAAGAAGTAGTAAGTGTTTACTCTTTTATTAACAATGTATGAGCATGCCTGTTTCCGTAGACCCCAGCCAATAGCATGTTATCAAACTTTTTTATCTGCCCATATGATAGATGAGAAATGGTATCACATTGTACTTTTGTGAGTATCATATTGTAGTTTTGCAATGTTTCTTTTTAAGTTTACAGTGAGGTTGAGAATCATTTCATATATTTAAAATTCATCTATATTTTCTTTTAACTACTCATTAATTTTCTTTGTCCATTTTTTCTTGTTGAGTTGTTGACTTGCTTATTTATTTGTAGGAGCTCTTTGCATATTTAAAAAAATTGCTCATTATCAGTTGAAAATTCCAATTTGTCATTTATCTTTTTCTTTCTGATATGTTTTCCTATAAAGATATTTATTTTTTATTTTATTGTCAAATTTATCAATTTTTAATTGGACATTAGAACTCGTCTTTTTAATTTAAATATCTTTACAAACTGTTAGTGTTTGCTCTTGGGATTGTATTATATTTCTAAATTAATTAATGGAGAACTATCATCTGTATAATGTTGAGTCTTCCCATCCTAGGACATGTTATGTTTTCCATTGTTAAAGTGTTCTTTTGTGTCCTTCAACAGTGTTTTAAAGTTGCTCTCATGTAAGTTTTGTACTTTTTTGTGTGTGTATTTTCCCCCAGAATCTGACTGCTTCTCAGTATCTCTACTACTGCTGCCCTGATCTGAACCTCCATCACCTCTGCCCTGGATTAATGCAACGATTCTTCCCAACTTGTTTCCCTTCTTCCACTCTTGGCCACTCGACAGTCTGTTCTCAGTATAGCAGCTAAAGAGACCAATTAAAACACAAGCAAGTCATATCAGCATCTCTGTTCAAAGCCCAGCAGGAATCCAGTTTTTCCTCAGAATAAAAGCCAAATAACTCATAAAGGCCTATATGACCCCTGACAATCTGTCCACCCAGTCCCCCACCTTGCTGGCCCATTACCTCTCTGACCTCAGACTTTATCTCCTCTTTCTCACCCCCTGCTCACTCGACTCCATCCACTCTGGCCCTTTGCTGCATCTAAAGCATGCTACGCATGCTCCCTTCTAGAGCGTTCTACTGGCTATTCTCTCTGTCTAGGACAGTTTTTGCTCAAAATATAGAAGACAGATTCTCTTATCTCCCCCAAGTCTGCCCAAATCTTATCTTTTTAATAAAGCCTACTCTGATACCTTTACTTAAAAGTGCACTCTATCCACCCTCCTCACCCCCATGTCGCTTAATCTGCATTTTCTTATAGTATTTATAGCATTCTATTATACTATATTAGTCAATTTTTTATGTTTATTATTCATCATCACTCCCAAATGAAATATACATTCCATGAGAAAGAGTATTATTGCCTATTTGTCCACTGATTTAAATGCTTAAAACAGTGCTTGGAACATAATACACAACTTAGAAAGTATTTCTCGAATGCATAAGTGAATGAATGAACGGTAGGCTCATCTTCATGGCCCATTTGTCCAAAGGAAATACTTGCATTCGTGACTCTGGTGGTCCAGGCCAGTCCCGGGACAGCCTCTTTCCTTGCTGGACTTTCAGAACATTGAGCTCCAGCCACATCCTCTTAACCCCTGATTGCTCAGGCTCAGCCTCGCATCAGCCCACTGTGTCCCACAAACAGCTGTGGAGACCATCAACCTTTGAGTGGTCCCCTGGAGGCTGCTCTCATTTGACTTGAGATGAAAATGTACACCTCACCCTTCAAAAAATTATAAAAGGAGAGACTCGTCTCATGGACACTTTCTCCAAAGCAAATCTTTCTCTAATCATTCTCTCTCAACATCTCCATCCTTTTTTAAACACTGAAGTTGTGATCAATTAAGGAAAACATAGCTGGGCTGCAAAGGACGTCTTTGTAAGTCCTGGATAACTGGTCTACTACCTCTTTTTAAAACGTGGAAGCACTTTTGCCTTTTGACTTGGAAACCCAGTCTGGACTGAAAGAGGAAGAGTCTTAGCTTGTTTCACAGTGCATGTAACTCTCTACAGTTTCATTTTCTTAATATTATGCCTTCAAGAGTTATCCATGTTGATGTTGAAAGATCTAGTTCATTTTAGTTGTTGTCTAATATTCCATTGTATACCACAATTTATTTATCCATTTTCTCTACAGGAATATTTGAGTTTTTTCCAATTTTTTATTATTACCAACTGCAATAACATCCTTGTACGTGTCCTCTTGGGCACACATAAAATAATATATCCAGGACATACACCTACAAGTGAATTTTTGAATAGGCACATTTTCAATTTTAAGAGCTGTTGCAAAACTGTTCTCCAGATTACACTCCCACAAGCAAAACATTAGAATTCCCTTTTCCCTAAGTACTCACTTCCTTGCCAACACTGGTTTTGGTCACGATCCTTCATTTTTACCAATTTCTGAGTGTAAAATATGAAATTTCCCCTAATCTCTAAATAGTCACTTCCTTGCCAACACTGGTTATGATCACAATTCTTTTTTTTTTTTTACCAATTTTCTGAGCATCTTATTTAAAACAGAATATCACTGATGACTAATAAGGGTATCTTTTCACATAGTTGACATTTTTATTGAGATAATGTAGACTCATTTGCAGTTGTAAGAAATAAGATGAGGGATTCCCTGGTACATTTTGCCCAGCTCTTCATGGTAACATTTTGAAAAACCACAGTTCCCAGAAAGCACTGACATTGATACATCCACTAATCATTTTCAGAGTTTCCCAGTTCTACTTGTATTCATTTGTGTGTGCCATTTTCTTTTCTACTTTTATTCAGATTTTCTTTTCTGAGAATTGACCATTTAGATCCTTTGATGATGGATAATAATGTTTTGTCTGGCGTATCTGTTAATATACAGTATCTTTGTTACTTTTACTTCGTCACTTATATTTTAACTTTATTGTGATTTTTAAAAAAATTTGAGTAGTCACTTTTGGCCAATGTGCTCAGGTGGTAGGAGTGTCATCCCATACATGGGAAGGTGGAGGGTTTGATTCCAGGTCAGAGCACAGACCTAGGTTTTGGGTGTTCTCTCTCTCTCTCTCTCTCTCTCGCTCTCTCTTCTTCCCTACCTCCTCCCACTTCCCTTCTCTCTAAAAAATAAAATTCTTTTTACTTGAGGATTAAAAAAATTTTTGAGTAGTCAAATTTAATACTTTTACATTTAAGTTATTATTATCTTGTTTGAGAAACTATTTCCTACTCTGAGATCATTAAATATTCTCTGATATTTTCTTCCAATACTTTTAGGGTTTTTTTCTATTACAGTTTTTAATTCATTGGAAGATTGTTTTTACATATGATGTGGAGCAGTGATCTAATTTTACTTTTTTTATAGGAAAACCATTTTTTCTATGCAAGTTATTTATTAGTTCATCCCATCTCTCTAATTTATCTGATTTCCCCCCTCTTTTTTATATTCCTAAGATCTATATATGCTTGATTTTATTCCTAGGCTCTCTACTCTGTTCTATTTTTTTATAGGAAAACCATTTTTTCTATGCAAGTTATCTATTAGTTCATCCCATCTCTCTAATTTACCTGATTTCCCCCCTCTTTTTTTATATTCCTAAGATCTATATCTGCTTGATTTTATTCCTAGGCTCTCTACTCTGTTCTGATGATCTATTTGTCTCTTCATGCATAAGGCCACCTTACCATACCTTAATTTCTATAGTTTTATAACTAATCAGGTGGCACAGGTCTACACTCTGTACTAACAATGCTTCTTTTTGAGAACAGTTTTAGCTATTGACTATTCTCTTTTTTTAATATATTTTATTGATTTTTTACAGAGAGGAAGGGAGAGGGATAGATAGAGAGTTAGAAACATCAATGAGAGAGCATGGATCAGCAGCTGCCTCTTGCACCCCTCTTACTGGGGATGTGCCCGCAACCATGGTACATGCCCTTGACCGGAATTGAACCTGGGACTTTTCAGTCCACAGGCCGACGCTCTATCCACTGAGCCAAACTATTCTTGATTAATTTCTGACTTCCTTATGAAAAATACAAAGTTTCAAGTTTCATGAAAAATTCCATTCATTTTTTTGTTGACGCAGAATTGGATTTACAGCTTATGTATGAATTTTCTGCTGAGTACTGCTTTTAGCGACATTTTGAATGTAGTACTATTGTTTTCATTCAGTGCTAAAGAGTTTTTAATTTCCATATTTGTCCTCTGAAACACTTGAGTTTTTTAGAACTATGTTTCTCCCCTAAAGGTATGACAGCTATTGTTGTTTTGAATTGTCCTTTTATTGTTGTTTTCTAATTTAATAATTTCTTTGTGGTTAGATAACATGGGCCCTATGAATAGATTCTTTGGAATTTGTTGAGACTCTTCTCATGACCTAATACATGATCAATTTTTATAAGCATTCACTGATGCTTTAAAAATAAATTATCAGACTATTGGGTATAAGATTCCATATCTACCATTAGTTCAAGCTTTTGAGTTATGTTGTCAAATCTACACTTTCATTACTTTTCTTTTGTTTGCTTGATCTGTCATATCTGAGAGAAATATATTAGGACCTCCCATTAAGATTCTAGATTAATCAATATCTCTCAGTAAATTCTCTCAAATTTTGTTTCATGTGTTTTAAGGCTAAGTCATTAGGTATATGCAGACTTAGGATTTGTACATCTTTATGATAGATTGTTAAACTACAACCATAGCTCCCAGAAAGCATTTGTTTGTTGATGGATCACATAAATCACAGAATATTCCCAACTGCAGGTGTCAATTGAGCTACTTTTCTGAGATATCCTTAACCTCAGAGCAATGTGGTATCTGCGACCTTTATAGTTGGGGTTCCTTGGGAAGTTGAGGTAAGCCAGGAATGGCTCATGGCAAATGTGTGAACGGCAAAGAATTATGTTCCTAGTATTATGCCCCTTCTCTTTCCATGATTTTGTTTTTCCTACACTTTCCACCTCCAGTTTCTAAAGCATTAAGCCCTATGCCTGTCTAAAAATTAGCATTCTATCATCCCCATCCAAAGAAAGGGGGGGTGATGTTAGTGCATAATTAAGAGCAGTGAAATAAAATGAGAGATATGGAAAAGGGTAGAGAAGAACAGAGAGGAGCAAAGGTCAGTTGCTTAGACAATGTAGGAGACTTTGTACTGGGCATCTTTTATGCATTATCTCATTTAATTCTCCCAATAACACTATGGGATGATGCCTAGAGAGGTTAAGTAACTTGCAGAAGCTCATCTGGCTCAGAACAGAACACAGACCTCAAATTCAGGAGTGTCTGAATTACCAGTTTTACCAAAGAATTTCCAAAGCCAGAGGCTCTCCATGACATTATGCCAAGTAAATAATTTGATTAGTTAGTGTTAGAGAGCTAATACCAGCTTAAAATGCAAAGTGCCCATAAAATCTGGTGACACAGATAAGTTACTTTTTAACGAATTGATCCCACTTGGTGAATTCTTCGGGGCACACTAAAGAAACAGGTTATTCAGTGCAAATCAGAGACACAAATGATGCAGTGTATCACATATGCATGTACAGAAATTGACAGAAACACTGCATCAATAAATCATGTTTCTTGCAATTTTGCACAGTGCATTGAATTATATAATTTTAGCAAGGATAACACTGAGCATATTATGTAATGTCATGGAACACATCATGTTTTTTTATAACAATTATCTAGTTATCTTGTATAACAACCTATGGTTCCAGACTTTTTAATTAGACAGTCAAAGGGTAATCATACCTTGAGCCCAAAGGAATAGTTGCATCTTCATTTTCAGGCAGTAAGAGAGAAGTAGGATAGATATTTTTGAAAGAGCAAGGACTCCTAAAATTGTACTGTATAAGTGACCTTCTGTTCTTCCCCCATCTAAGATGGGATTGACTTGGGGCCAACTTTTCACTTTATGCTACTCAAATGGTCTGACTACATTGCCATATCATGCTGAATCTTCAAACTTACCTTTAAGAAAATGACCTTAGAAATCAGTGATTCCATTACCCAAAGTCCTGGAATCCAAGCCCATCAGAATGGTCATCCTGTCTTCCTGTTATTGTTTGGGATTATTTAAGGTGCTGTACTTGGATCACCTCTCTTCCTCCACCACCACGCCTCTGGTTTAGCATCCTATAAATAAAAAATGGCAAAGAATGTTGAAAATAAGAATGAAGGAGTTAATTAAGCTGTGGTCCTTAGCACAAGTCAATAACATCGATCTTATTGAATCTCAATACATGCTTACAAGTCATCACTACTAAAATCTAATTAGACATTTATTGCTTATGTAATTCTGAGTTAATGGCATAGCAACAAGATTTATATCTTACATATTTGTTACACCTCAGCACTCTCCACTTTAATAATCAATTGATATTTAGTTAACATACATTAAGTATCCTATTAAAACTAAATTAAATGCTACTCTGATTTGATTTTATTAAATAAATGGTGGCAACATTAATGAGTTACAGGGCATTTTAATCATTACAGAACAGCCAAATTCGGGCCCCTCTGTGAAGTGAAGTAATTTCAGAGTGGGGAAAAAAGAGCGCAGATGTGTTCCTCGAATTGACAATTTCATAAATATTGTACGACTCAGTCATGATGGATTCCTGACCAACATCTCAAAAGACTGTAAGAAACTTCCATGATAAGCTTCATTTCTACTACGCTGTGCTAAAGTTCCATAGAGAAAAGAAATACTTTCCCCTTGGCCTCTGTTGTAAAGTCACTGATTTTGAGAAGAGCAGGACAGTGTTGCCTCATGAGAGGAGTTCAGGTTAGCCCCCAACTATTCTGACAAAGTCCTTCTGAAACAAACTAAACTAGATTTCCTAAAACAGTTGATTATTTCTTCTTGTGTGGGTAACTGGATTTTGTTTTACCAAGGGAATGGAACTTAAGAAATAAATTACACAATAAGTATTCATTCACTTAACAATTGAGTACCTACTATGCCCCAAACTAAATTGAATAATACTCTCTCTTCTAGGAGCAAATATTCTGAAACCTCTTCTGCTCACTGTGGCAGGTTCTGTGAGAGGTATAGAGCTGGTTCTATGAGGGATGAGCTCTAACCTCAAGAAGTCTACAATATGGTTAAGAAGAAAAGTCACTGACTTGTGAAAATTACCTGGAGCTCATGCATTTAGGAGTCTGATTCCACTCCTCATGAATGAATAAGATCACCATTTCAGCCCAAGTGTCTTAGAAAGTACCTGGCATGTAAAATATGCTTAATAAATATTTGTTGAATGATTAAACACTTCTCTGACATAATGGACACATGATTCTGTTGACCCAAGGCCTCCTCTAGAAGCATGCCATTTTAAGTTCATTCTTCCACAATTGCAGATTTCCAGCCATAAAAACCAAAAGGAAGTTAGAATACCTTGCAGTGGTAGCTAGGTGTCAGCAAAAACAGTAATTAGAGAAAAAAAGGTGGATTCAACCATGTGTTTCAATGAAAGATTGCACTGGCAACTCTTCACTTACGTGCTGCCAAATTATGATCACACAGAAAGCACGGAGAGCTTGTTTTTCTGTAATTGAGAATTCATACTGTTCCAGCAAAGCCTGAAACTGGGACCTGGAGCTGAGCAGAAGCTCAGGTAGGGAACCATACATCCTCATTTGCACAGGATAGTCTCTGTTTTAACCTGTTTTCTTGATGTAATTATTAATAGCACTGACTTTCACTCTCAAGAGAGTCCTCAGTTGACAAATTATATAATCACCATGAATACAGGATAAAGCCTGCTGAGCCAGAGGTATAAGACAAGACCTCTAGTTAAAAAGGCAAATTGCACCCACTTTTATCTCTTCACTTTTGTCAGCTATGTTCTTCTTTTTATGTGGTTAAGATTTTTAGCACTTTCATTTTACAGGGCATAACTATAATTATCTGCTGTACTTTGTCTACCTGTTGACTGTAAGTTAATAGTAATTGTAGTAAGTTATATTACTGATTATTAAATATTCTGGTTTCCCTCTCTGTGGAAAAAATATGTATCCCTGCCTGTAGTCACATTAGTGCTTTGGCCATTGTGGATAGAAGTGATATGTGCCATTTCCAGACAGAAGTTTTAAGTGCTAATTCATGGATCACTGTCTCTTTTCCCTTTTCCATGAGATCATAAATGTTTCACCCAGAGGCTGCTTCATCAGCTTGGTACTAGAGTAAAAGTGACATAAAGCAGGGCTATAGCCACCACACAAGGAATATGAAATAAAGGAAAGAAATAGATCTTTGTTGTAATAATGATGGTATTTTGGAGCCATTTGTTACCTCAGCATAGCCTAGTTCACCCTAAGTGATGCAAAATTTATTAATTTGCACAAGACAGGAGCTATTGTAATAACATGAGGTGCTATTGTCACAACAACAAAACTAAAATAAGTTGCACTGGCTCCAGGCCTCATCATTGAAAAGCAAGGGAGTTAATATTGAAGGTGGAAGGAGGTGATCCTTACCCTTAATGAACATGGTGTAGATTTAGGGGAATATGTGGGCAAACAATATATTAGCAGCTTCAGTTGGTTGGTATTGGATGCACTAACTAGAAAGAAATAAGCTCAAAAAGAATTGGTCAGTTTGGAAGTAGGGAGAAAAAGAAATAGATAGCATCTAGAAACTTGGGGGTTTTCATGGTTTGAAAGATACAATTGATTCTCATTTTCAATCACTGAACCAAATAAAATGGCAATAAATACATATCTATAAACTATTAAGTATAAAAATCAAGCTAAATGAACAAACAGAACAGAAACACTCATAGATACAGAGAACATTTTGACAGTTGCCAGATGGGAGAAGGGTTGGGGGGATGGGTGAAAAAAATGAAGGGATTAAGAAGTACAAATTGGTTATTACAGAATAGTCATGGGGATGTAAAGTACAGCATAGGGAATATAGTCAATAATATTCTAATAATTATGTATGGTATCAGATGGGTGAGAGATTTATCAAGATGATCAATTAGTAAGATGTATAATGTCTAATCATTGGGGTGTACACCTGAAACTAATATAATAATGTATTCAACTGTAATTGAAAAATAAAATTGATTTTTTTAAAAAGAAAAAAGGATATCATTCAACAACAAAGTCCTACTAAAACTAGCCTCATGTCAAGGACCAAAATCAAGGGGTTGCTATATATCATTTGTTTAAAAATTTTAGGGAAATTTGATAGATACAAGGTACTAGCAATTAAATGTCTGTAAAGGCATATTTCAAAACAGAATAAGAATATTTTAATAAAAAACAAATAGATAAGTTAAAAATTGAAAGCATTAGAACACCAAGGCAACCACTAGCCTAAATTGAAAAAGATTGCTCAAGACTTAAAACAACCCTTGCATTTCTCCTTCCTTCCTGCTTGAGCAAGAAGGGAGAAAGCTCTTTGGCCTCCAAGGAGATCATGCTCTACAATTCTTTCTTGGGATGTAGCAGAAGACAATAGTGAAAAATAAAGACTCCCCAAAGGGTACAATTGCTAAGGAGAAAAATGTCTGGGGAGCGAAATCAAGATCTGATCAAGGAATGCTTCCTTCTCTCAGACAACATCTGCCCAAGGAGATTTTAGAATTTGTAGAGACTGGTAATACCCATGTGTCTCCCATTCTTCACTTTTTCAAATGAGAGCATTTATTGTGGTCACACTCTCCCTGTTTCACCACTGCACATTGAGTATGTGAAGAGCAGATGGCTTCTCTTGTTCCTACAGCTCTGGATCAAGAAGAGCTGCATGAAGACCTGATATAGAAACCATCTCACATTACCTTAGAAGTAAAGGTAAAGAACAAACTACTGTTTCAGACTCTGATTGTCTCTTTTGGAAAGGGGGTAAGTGTATTCAGCATGTGGGAAAAGGAGAATACTGAATAGTTGAATACCAGAAAGGTGGTATTCAACTATGAGAGTTTGTATATGGTCACCTAATATTTTTGTTTCCATCCCTCTGAACCTCTCCCTGTGGGAAGACTATATGCACCTCTTGTAGTGAAGTCAGGAGTGGCTTTGGCTAATAAAATGTGAGTGAAAGTAATGAATGTTATTCATAGGAAGTCTTAAGAGACATGGATCACATCTTTGTTTTTGTCATGTGACTGACAATGTTCCAGGCAGTGTCTTGGTCCCAAAATGAATATAACATATATCTGAGCCTCAGCTTACCTGTAATGAACATTTAAAATGAGCAAGGAAGAAACTTTTATTGTTGAAAGCAACTAAGACTTTGGTCATTTGCAGCAGAACCTAGCTCATTCTGACTATCACAGAAATAAACAATGCTAACAATAGTATGATCATGTAAAGATTATTCCCAAGTAATGTAACTGAACCTATTAAAAAGAATATATAGTTCCACATACCTAAAGAAGAAGGCTCCAACATTCAGTGACACAAAATCTTGCTACATTTGTTTGCTTCATGCTTGAACTATGGTTTCTTATATGGCATTTACTTTTTTCCTGGACTTTCTAGTTGCCTTTCTTTTTTGCTTTGGAAAATTTGGGGACTTTTGTTTTATCCTTGGTGTTCTGAAATTTCACCAGCATACATCTAAGATATGAGTCTCTTTTTATTTATTTTGCTTAATGCTCTCTTTCTCTCCACTGCTTCATCTCAAAAACCTCCCCCACGCTTTCATTTGTTATTCAGCTTTTACACACTTCACATATCCATTTGCAGTTTTCATAGATTTTCGTTAGGTTCCTTCTCTTCCATCAGACTATGAGTTACTTGAGTCCAGGGCTTTTGCCTTGCTCCACTTTATATCACTCACCTAGCATGGTAACTAGGGCAAAGGATAGATATAATAGCAAGATCTAAATGTTTTACTTCCTATATGCTTCCTGGTGACAAAAGTAATTAATCACAAGCTGGTAAATTGGATTTTAAGAGACAGTTCTTTTAAGCTTTCAGTAGTGAATGATGAACATTAAAATAATACCTACAAGGCAGGACAGGAAACATGACTGTGTTCCAATGCACAATGCCCAGAACAACATGAAACAGTGTATGGCGTTTCTTTGCCTCCTAAAATGCAGACTGTGCTGAAAGAAGTATTCATGACCTAGAACAGAGCTGCTTCAATCATAAGAACAAGCTCAAGCTCTTAGTACAATTTGGCGTCTAAGTTTACTTCCTTGACTATTTGACTTATGCGTTATAGCTTTTCTCCTGAGCTTTCATAAAGAAGGAACTAGAGAAGTCTATTTAAACTTCTTAGCACAAGATGTTAGTTAATTGTAATGGTTTCTCTGACATCAAGTGTCAGAATAACATTTTCCCCTAGATATAACCTTAACTATGACCTTAGGGTCTCATGGAGTGAGCAACAATTGCATGCTGGAATTTAAGAGCTGCAAGAAGTTTTTCATCCCTCCAAAATATCTATTGAAATGTTATCTATATTAAACCTTCAATTGTTTAGCTTAAAAGTTTAAGAAACAAACCTTTTTAATACCTGAAAAGCACTATTATATAAAGTCCAATTGCAGTATATCTTGTGCTCTGGAAACTATATGGAACTTAGATGGTTTTGAGAAACATAGTTTGAAAACCACTGCAAAGGTCAAGGCTATATCTGCACATTGCATAAAAAACTGAAATATATTTCTAGTCAGTGACTCTCCAAAGCAGAGAAATTTGAGATCCTTTTCTAAGAGAAGATTTTTCTGTTTCTTTGGGCATAAGGAGTCTTTCTGTACCCCACAGAAAATAGACATGGAATAGGTACACCAAAGATTCTTCAATGTGCCTCTACACAACTTCTCACAGGGCAAACTCTGATCTTGGTTACCTCCTTACAATATCCTAATACCCCTCAGATGCAGGAGCTTCAATAAGATTCATATGAGTTTTAAGAGGGGCTCCATAAATAGAAATTGAAGTTTAGACAGCCAAGAGTCTGCTAGCTCTCTGGATGATTCCAGTCCAGCCCCCACACTACCCGCTGCCTGCACCTGATTGGCCTTTTGGATAATTGATCGCAGCTGGTGGCTTAATTGGGCTTGTCACAGGAAGGCCAGCTCCTTCTAGACACAAGGTTCCATCCTGCCACTGTGCCCTTGGGGCCAGTAAACTCACTGGGAGGAAATCTGACTCCCACTTCTTTAGTTGAAGAACTTGGGGCATTTCCTAGATGGGGCTCCATGCCAGGGATCTGGCCTCAGCTTGGTGGGCTTGAGAGGAGAATGCAAGGGCCCTTCCTTCTACTCTGAGTCTTCTAGCCTCTCTCCCTAGCTTTGTAAGATTTGCTTTTTGAGGTTTCATGAGGTGGAGGTGGTTTGCTTTAATTCCAGTTCATAATAAGTCGGATCTGGCCTCAGCTTGGTGGGCTTGAGAGGAGAATGGAAGGGCCCTTTCTTCTACTCTGAATCTTCTAGCCTCTCTCCCTAGTTTTGTAAAATTTGCTTTTTGAGGTTGCATGAGGTGGAGGTGGTTTGCTTTAATTCCAGTTCATAGTAAGTCAGTTTAAATTAATAAAAAGTCACAAGTTACAGTGGTTCTCAACCTTCTGGCCCTTTAAATACAGTTCCTCATGTTATGACCCAACCATAAAATTATTTTCGTTGCTACTTCATAACTGTAATGTTGCTACTGTTATGAATCATAATGTAAATAGCTGATATGCAGGATGGTCTTAGGTGACCCCTGTGAAAGGGTCGTTCGACCACCAAAGGGATCGCGACCCACAGGTTGAGAACAACTGCACAAGTATATGGCATTAAATTATTTTATTAAATTCAAGTCATCCCAATAGCAAGGTATCTGGCCCTTTTATCCCATTTGATGAACCATTTATCCATTGTGAAGAGTTAAGAGATGATATCAAACTTTTAGCCCTTCATGACTGAGGCAGGAGAGGGGCTGGTCATGATCTAGACTAGAGCAAGGCCATGTCTTGCCAAAGTGGCCATGAGGGCTCTGTGAGCAGCAGAGGGCCAGCCCTGGAAACTAAGTCTTCCTTGTTCATCTCATCAGGACACAATCTGATGGGCATTCTTAAGATATAAACTTAACTATGACCTCAGTTAGGGTCTCCTGGAGTGAGCAACACGTGTAAGCTGGAATTTTAGAACTTCAGGAAAGTTTCTCATCCCTCCAAAATATCTATTGAGATGTTATCCAAATTAAACCTTCAGTTCTTTAAGAGCTTTAGCCCATTTCATCCTTCTAGCAACTGTAAAAAAGACACTGCTTCCTTGAAGATGAGAAAGCAGATACGGAGGGTTGGAAATGGAAATAGTTAATGAAAAAGTTATCTAAGTTGGCAGGGCAGGACCCAGAGAAATTAGGCGTGTCAGAAAGCTACCATAAGAGGCAAAACTAGGTAAATCAGTGTTACTGCATTGTGAATCCATGGGGCAGGGCTGAGTCCTCATCTTCCTTGATAGTTATGTCAACTTAGAAGGAAATATGGTCAGTTTCAAACTCAAATAGAATCTGCTATCAAGAAATCAAATATGTGTATCTGAAGCTCAGAAAGGGGTTCTGAGGTGGACAGGGAGATTGGACAATCATCAGTCCATTGGCAGTAGTTGAGTACATGAACATTGATGAGGTCAACCAGTGACCAACTGGTAAAGGAGCTTCAATGCCAGACTCTTTGGAAGAATTGACAGAGACAAATGAGCTCTCATAGAAACATACTCTCTGTGCCTCTCTGTCTCTTACACACACACACACACACACACACACACACACGCGCGCGCGCGCGCACGTGTGCAAATAGTATGACTTTCAATGACAAATTAAAGCTGCCATGTCTTGCCAAAGTGGCCATGAGGGCTCTGTGAGGAGCAGAGGGCCAGCCCTGGAAACTAAGTCTTCCTTGTGCATCTCATCAGGACACAATCTGCTGGGCATTCTTTAGATATAAACTTAACTATGACCTTAGTTAGGGTCTCCTGGAGTGAGCAACACGTGTATGCTGGAATTTAGAACTTCAAAAAAGTTTCTCATCCCTCCAAAATATCTATTGAAATTTTATCCAAATTAAACCTTCAGTTCTTTAAGAGCTATAGCCCATTTCAGTCTTCTAGAAACTGTAAAAAAGACACTGCTTCCTTGAGAATGAGAAAGCAGATACGGAGGGTTGGAAATGGAAATAGTTAATGAAAAAGTTATCTAAGTTGGCAGGGCAGGACCCAGAGAAATAGCAGCAAGAGAAAGAGACTCAATTACCTACAAGGGAATACCCATACGACTGTCAGCTGATTTCTCAACAGAAACTTTGCAGGCCAGAAGGGAATGGCAAGAAATATTCAAAGTGCTGAATACCAAGAACCTACAACCAAGAATACTTTATCCAGCAAAGCTATCATTCAGAATTGAAGGTCAGATAAAGAGCTTCACAGATAAGGAAAAGCTAAAGGAGTTCATCACCACCAAACCAGTATTATATGAAATGCTGAAAGGTATCCTTTAAGAGGAGGAAGAAGAAAAAGGTAAAGATACAAATTGTGAACAACAAACATGCATCTATCAACAAGTGAATCTAAGAATCAAGTGAATAAATAATCTGATGTACAGAATGAACTGGTGATTATAATGAATCAGGGACATAGAAAGGGAATGGACTGACTATTCTTGGGGGGGAAAGGGGAATGGGAGATGCGGGAAGAAACTGGACAAAAATCGTGCACCTATGGATGAGGACAGTGGGTGGGGAGTGAGGGCGGAGGGTGGGGTGGGAACTGGGAGGAGGGGAGTTATGGGGGGGAAAAAAAGAGGAACAAATGTAACCTGAACAATAAAGATTTAATTAAAAAAAAATAAAGCTGTAGAAGCACATTAAAGCAAAATAAAACAAAAATATTTATGGGAATAAAAAAATAAACAAACAAACTGAAAGTTCAGCAACTCCATCCGGAAGTCAAACTAACTGTGGTGGAGACATTTGTCGCCGATATACTGCAGTACTTCCAGGCTGACAAAACCCTGATTTTGTGTACTCTCTTCTGAGTGGTCAAAACAAAAATATTTATGGGAATAAAAAAATAAACAAACTGAAAGTTCAGCAACTCCATCCAGAAGTCAAACTAACTGTGGTGGAGACATTTGTTGCCGACATACTGCAGTACTTCCAGGCTGACACCCTGATTTTGTGTACTCTCTTCTTAGTGGTCATCTCCTTCAAGAAAGGTGGACCCCACCCCATGATCATGAGATTCTCATCTCATACCCCAATAAATGGGTAAACATGAACACCTTATATTATTCTGACCAATGTGACGAGAGAAAACATGGCAAAGTTTTTTTAAAAGAATAGTTTATTGATTTTGAGAGAAAGAGGAAGGGAGAAGCGAGAAACATCAATATGAGATGGCTGCCTCCTGCCTCTTGCACACCCCTAACTGGGGATCGAGCCCATAATCCAGGCATGTGCCCTGACCAGGGATCAAACCAGCAACCTCTGGGTGAACAGGGCATCGCCCAACCAACTGAGCCACAAGTCAGGACTGGGAAAGCTTTATACCTGTTCTTTAAAAGGAATATGTGGTAGGGAGAGGTATTTCTTTTTCGAACAATATCTCTCAATGTTGTCCTGTCCTGTCTGTGTGTGACTCCTAAACATTTTGTGGCCTTGAGAAGAGAAGGCCAAGGACAAAAGCCAATTCGCTGAGGATGCCTTTTCTTCAAACACTGGTGTTCCAAAGATGAAAGGTAATTTGACTGTTGATGCTGTCAACAAACCACTGAACTACCACCCAGAAAACCTCCATCATGGCACCATGTTACAGAAAATGATAAATGTCTTTATTGTTTAAGCTCCTTTTTGCTTGGCTTTCTGTTACTTGCAACCTAAATGTATCCTAACTAATACATTAACAAACCCACAGTGGGAAAACTTATGGGTGACTTAATAATAAATCTAGCATAGCCCTTACTAATTGTCAGGCATGGTTCTACAAGAGCTTCAGCCCATTTCATCCTTCTAGCAACTCTAAAACAAAAAGGAACTATTGGCTTCCCAAGTAAAACTTCAACAAGCTTTGTCCATACTACTGTTTTCTTCATTTCCTAGGAGAACTTAATTACAGAGAGGTAAAATCACTTGTTCAAAGTTACAGAACTAACTGGTGGTAGAACTCTTATTATAAAATCAGACAGTCTGGTCCCAAAATCCAAGCTTTCAACCAGGATGTTAGAGTGCTTCTCAGATAAGCAAATAGGAGCTGGGCTACTCCTATTCAAAGTCAGTTACTGGAACCATTAAGAACAGCAAAGGAGAAGTCAGACCAACCAAGTTTTCACTTCCTTTTCAGCTAAATTCTTTCCACTCACTCTCCCCAACATCACCCAAGTTCCTTACTATCTCTCCACTCTGCCCCCCAAGCAAAATATTTGCTCAGATCCTGCTTCAGCCTAAAGGTGACTCAATAACAGGAGTTTGGATATTAACACCAATCAGAGCCTTTAACCTCCCTTAAATTTTATACATCAACTTGGCTGGTAAACAGTTCATCAAAGTCAGAGTTATTGAGAGCTGAGATTACACAGAAGCAAGCAATCTCTCTCCCCCCAGCAGACCTATATGGTCAATGAGAGAAAATAAGGAACTAAACTAGGATGATCATGAAACTAGGGATATAAGATACGGAGTATGTGTTTGCTTCTTGGAAGGGCACTTGCGGGGAGTGGGGGTAGGGTGCTGTAGACAACCAGCCAAGGAAGACTCAGTTTCCACGCTAAGTCTGCTTTATGCTGTTCCGTGCTCAGAATTGTTTGCCGGATGTATGCATTACCTATTCAAAAGCACTTACAAACATTTAAAACGCAATAAAATATGACAAATGTGTTCTAAAAGTATAGACCAAGTTCTTTGAAGAGTACAAAAGGTAAACAATAAAATAAAAAAGCATGGGAAATGTATGAGTTTGCTAGGGATACTGCTAAAGTACCACAAGCTGAGTGGCTGAAACAACAAAAATGTATTGTCTCGGTCTGGAGGTCAGAAGCCGAAGATCAAGGTGTCTGCAGGCCCATACTTCCTCTGAGAACATTAGGGAAGGATCCATTCTCCTAGGAAGACCCCTGTCCTAGCTTCTGGTGGCCTGAGGTGTCCTTGGCATGTAGAAAGCCACTCTCCCTGTCTACCTTCATACCATCTTCCCTCTATGTGTGTGTCTCTGTGTCCAAATTGCCTGTTTATAAGGACATCAGTCATATTGGATTAGGGCTCACTCTTATGACCTGATTTTAATGTGATTGCCTCTGTTGGGATCCTATCTGCAAATAAGGTTACATCTGAGGTACCTGGAGTTAATGCTTCAACATATGAATCTGGGGAGTTGGGGGGCACAATTCAACCCATAACAGAAAAGTATAGAAATGCTTTCTGGAGAAAATCTATTCCTTGAAACAGTACTGACAGGAGACCATTTTAAGGCTTCTTTTCTCAGAACAATACTTTTTCTCAAGTCCTCATAATAGGCCTCCCCTGGACATTTTAATTCAGTGGGATGAGACCACATAAACTCGGTTTTGAGGAGCATAACTTGGAAAACGGTAAATGTAATACACGGCAAGCGCGTGTTGAATCAGGGAGCCTGGTATCTCCGTAACAGGCCATTTGTAATGCAGTGCACCCAGCTCTGGCTCCCTTCCCCGTGTAACTGCAAAATCAGCTTGAACACTTACAGGCAATTTCCATTCTTATGCTCCTGATATTGCATTTGTGGAAACATAAGGAGTCCCTAGTGGCTGATTCAACATGTACCAATTTCTAGAGTTTTACTTTATAACCAAATAACATATCCTGCTGAAGAGAGTGATGCCTCGTGCAGAGACAAGGTAATTTAAAAATCACGTTTAAGTTATGTTTACAATAAAAATTCAAGATAAAGTAATGTTTTCTTTCCGGTTGTTGTTACAAGGGTTGGAATGCTAAAAAATGCTAAAAGCTAGAGGAGAATCATGGAATTGTTGTACATCCATTTGGGCAGTGGTGGGTATACAGTACAGGTAGCAGGATTTTGCAATAGTAAGCCGTATGATCAGAAATTAATATGAAAAAGGCAATTGGAATTTTTAAAAATAATAGGTATTGTGGTGTATCATTAAAATTAATAAGTAAATTAAAATGAATATATAATATAAATTAAAATTAATAACTATTCCAAATATGGATATCAGTAAAAATTTTAAAAATGCAAATCAATCAAGAATTCCATTAATCATTGTTTTCAATAAGTTGATTTTGTTACATAAGAATTTAGTAATGTGGCACTTCAAATAAGCATGGGAAAAATAGATTATTGGACCCCCTTCTTCAAAGTATAAATGAAGATAAATACCAGATATATTAATTTTATACAATTTTTGGAAGTAAAAAAAATATGAGTCCATTAAGAAAATTAATCTACAAATGAAAGTATATAAAAATTAAAAATTTTTCCATGATAATGAGTTATAAAAATTAAAAGACAAAGAACAAACTAGTAAAAATACTTAAAACACATAAGGAAATAGTAAATTTTAAAAAAATAAGCACTCCAACAGAAAAATAAATGAAGGGCAGTGTGCAAACAAAGAAATGCTAATTATATGAATAAATAAATGAAACAAAGTTCAACTGCAACACTAATCAAGAAAAATGCAGCCTGGCCAGTGTTGCTCAGTGGTTACAATGTCCACCCATGCACCAAAGGTTCATGAGTTCGATTCCTAGTCAAGGATATGTACCTGGGTTGCAGGTTCGATCTCTTGCCCAGGTTGGGGTGCATGCAGGAGGCAACCAATCAATGTCTCTCTCACATTGATGTTTCTCTCTCTTTCTCTCCCCACCTCCTACCCTCCCTTCCACTCTCTAAAAATCAATGAAAAAAATATCTCAGGTGAGGATTAACAAAACAAAAAAGGAAAAAAGTACAAATAAGATAATTTTTTTTGACTTGACTAAGCATGGTAATCCCAACATTGGTCATAGTACAGAAGGTATGTAAAACTGGTACATTTCTATGGGTCAACCTGACAATCAAAATTTATGATGTCTTAGAATTTGATGTGTCCTAAGTTTATCTAGAAGGAAGCATCATGGATATATGCTGTAGCAGATGTGTCAGTGCCTTTACTATCCCTTATGTGCCTGCAACCTGGCTTCTCTTTCCTCTCGTGCAAAATGAGAGTGACAATAGTATCTCATAGGGTTGCTGTGAGGATTAAATGAGATAGTTCCTGTAAAGTGCTTATCCTGATGCCTGGCACACAGTTATAATAGTCATCATTATCATTATTAATATTAAAATATAAAGTTTAAAATACAAGTTTACAAAAACATAAAATTTATAAGAATATAAAAAACTCACACATATATTTATAGAAGCATAGAAAAATGGAAAATATATACAAGAAATATTAACTGTACATGTCTGGTGCATTTTTGCTATGTGCTTTTCTATATTTTCCTAATTATTTCTTTTGTATGCATGTGACAAGTTACTTTTTTTTAAAATTAAATCTTTATTGTTCAGATTATTACATCTGTTCCTCTTTTTTCCCCCCCACAACTCCC
>NW_005357311.1:5461290-5471136 GCF_000412655.1 Myotis brandtii | reverse complement strand
TAGATTTCTTGAGGATCTCACTACATTTATCGGCGGTTTCTAGAAAATTCTTGAAAAACCTAAAAAGTGTGGTTTTGAACTCTATATCCAGCAGTTTTCTTTCCTCCATTTCTGTCATTTGTGTCCTGTTTCTTTGTCTCTGCATTTTTTTTATGCTTTCTTGGTGCACCCCCTTGTGGTCTTTGTGCACAGTCTTGTTGTAGTTAAGCCTTGATTGATGTAGGTAACACTGGGGGGGCGGGGATTTGACCTCCAGGCCAATTGGCTGTGAGAATCAGCTGTGTCTCCAGTGGGAGAACTTCTGTCCTGATCTCTAGGGAGGTGCTAATCTAGCCTCTGCCTGAGGCTATCCAGCAAATGCCTTCGTGCAAGGCTTGGGCGGGGCGAGTCCCAGGGGATCAACAGGGTGGGCAGAGCGAGCAGTTATGGCTGCTCTCAGTCCTGCCTTCAGAGGCTCTGCTTCTCAGTGTCCCAGCAATTGCTGCAAGTACCTCCGAGAGAAAGCTGCCCTCGAGTTCCGACTGATGCCAGACAGTCCCGCTTCTCCCGTTTGAGTCTGGGTCCCCAGAGACTCGCCCGGAACTGGAGCTCAGAGCCTGAGACTCCCTCCCGATTGAAAAACGACAACCGCGCCCTCAGCCACCAGCCCGCTCCGCATGCACCTCCGCACCTTAGTATTTTACTTCTGCACTGCGCCTCCTCTGAGTCTTGGTATGCTTTTCTCTTTCCTTCTAGTTGTAGAATTTCCACTCAGCCAGCCTTCCTGTGGTTCTGGGTGATGTCCGTTCCATCTTTTAGTTGTATTTTTGAAGTGGTTGTGCGAGGCAGCAATCTCCGGTGTTTATCTATGCCGCCATCTTGGTTTCTCCCGTGGCTGCTTCTTTAAATCTCTCCAAGTTACTTTTAATGAATTTCATGAATAATTGTAGCCAAATTTCTTCACATAAAAACATAGTTTTTGGTCTAGGGCTAGTCAGTCCTTGCTAATGAATTCAGGGAGAATACTACTATTCAACCAACTCAATCTTCTTGAGGACTGTGGGTGCGTTCAATCAGAGACCACTGGCACTAGGTTTCTATTATTGATGACGGGTCTCAGTGTCAGTGAAATAAAATGCATTGTCAGAGCCATGCAAACACAAACATTGCCTAAAGACTGAGCAGGAGTAGCTAGAACATGTCACTGCTATGACAGATGATCATTCAGGAACCTTCCATGTGTAAGCCTCAAAAGCAAGCAAAGACACTTAAAGCATGACTCACAGTATCAAAACGAGTGACTTGCTTCTGAGAGAGTGATATCATTTCCTCACATAGTTCTGCACTTATTTAGAATTTCTGGCTCCATTCTGTTCAGGCCAGGTCATGATGGAAAATAAGTCCAGCTTCTCTTTGGGGGCTAACACATTGATCCTCTCAGAGTACCCATTCATTTCCAGGAGTCTTTGATCTAAATTTGGTAAATACCTTCTATAATTTTCTGCTATTCAGTTATCTAATCAGTTAAAATAATCTTTTAAGTGGATTTCCATTTTTTCCAAATAACCCCATAGATTGTCAAGGGCATCAGAACAAAGAAAATCCACATTTTTTTTTATCACTTTTAGCATTGACTCATGCCATGAATTAATTTGAAAGTGTTACAGTCTAGATTCTGATAAATCATATAACAAAAGAAGAAAGCAACAAACTTCTCTTTGGATTTGAAACAAAAACGTAATTCCTTTTTCATTACAGGTATCCTATCTACAGCAAATGAATACCACTTTTCTTCAGGTTTACAGCACACTTTTGGACTATTTCACTGGTAGCAAATGGTAAACCTATGCTCATTTAATAAGAATTTTTTTTTTCTTGTGAAAAGTCTCAGCCAGGCCAGGACCTTTGCAGGTTAGCCACTCAGATAACTTGTTGAATGCCCCTATGTGGGCAAGAGTTTGAGAAAAGGTTGAAGATTAAGAAAGAAAGTAAAATATAGTATGTATTGAGTGTGATGAGGAGCCTGGAGGTAGGGACCAAGAAGCAGAAGATTGAGACCCTATGCTGAACATGCCACCAAATAGATAATGAGACCCTGACACTAATGACTCTTCTGACTTCAGCTATGGAGTCTCTAACATCAGCGTCCATAGCGATGATCCTCTTATGCCTCAGCTCTAAAACTATGATTCTTTATCAGGACATGAACAACATGGAGTTTATAGAAGAAAGCAGGAGAATGAATACATCTGTCAAACACCAACAAAATGGACTAGAAGGGGGGAATAAAGCTAAAATGAATTGAGTTGACTGGTTCTATGTGCACACTCTATTAGCAGCATTACTTCACAGTCCTCCCACCAACCTCAGGAGACAGATCAACCATCCATTCATTCAACTATGAAACATCTGCGACGAGTAAGGCTGTGTACAAGGAGCTTGGGATGCCACAGCAAACAAAATGCACACTCCTTACCCCCGTGGAGCTTCTATTCCAGCAGTGGAGACAGATTACCAGAAAATTATTACATTATGATCCTCTTACGTGTAGAGGAGGAGTAGGACAGGGTGATTTGAGTAGGTGACCATGTAATGGATGCCTTACACAATATGGAGATCATGTCAGGAAAGCTTTTTTTTTTTTTTAAGAAAATCGTATTTACAACTAGGTATTCAGCATGAATAAGAATGGGCTAAGCAGTTTTTTTTTTTTAAGAAAATCATATTTACAACTAGGTATTCAGCACGAATAAGAATGGGCTAAGCAAGCAGATGAGATGACATGCATAAGGACACAACGCAGAAAGGAACAGGGTAAGTCCAAAAGGCATTGTAATCCTCACGCAACAGGCAAGGCCTAGATATGTATGCATTTGTCTCTTAAGTCACTTACTTGCTGGCTGCTGGAGGTTGAGGTTTAATATGAGGCCTATTTGAGCTCAGGGAGTCATATGTTTCCTGACACAGTGTGCCTGGCTCCTCTTTGATGACTCCATCTGCATCTTGCTGGAATCACGGTTATGAGGTAGCCCCCAAATGCACACCATGTGAGTCTCCCACCTGCTTGAAGGAGACCTGTTGGTAATCACCCTCCACGTGCATCCTTGAAGGGTTCATCCACGAGTGAGCAAGTTCATCTGCTGGGGATCCGCAGCAGGAAGGACTGGAAAGAGGTAGAGAAAGGGCTTTATCTTCCTCGTTCCTACAAAGATAAAGTATGCCCGCATTTCGCAAAAGATCACCATTTTGACTTATTTACCATCTTCAAAGTTTCTAATTACCGCCTAACAACACTTCTAACCAACTCTCAATGCGCGAAGTTGATTATAGTTATTATTCAGCTGAAAGTTAAGAAATTGCTCACAAGAAACCTGCATCCTGTCATGTACCAAAGCCGCACATATTTGTCCCAGTTCTTTCTCTCAGAGTGCACATAAACATTTCTCCATATCAGGGGGCTTTTCAACATTTCAATGGCCTAGTGGGTCGCTCTTTTGAGCCCAGAGGGCAATTACTAAAAGTTAAGGTAAGTGGGGAAGGGAACAGAAAACATGATTGTCAGTCCAAACAAGTGAGGTCCAGGGGACAGCTTAAGTTGTACATGAAGTATAATCTTTTTGCTTTGGCAAGAAAGTGAGGTGACCAGTAATTAGCCATTCAAGTCAGACCCTAAGCAGCGTGACTAGGATGGAAAGTAGGCGGCTGCCAGGCCCACAGTTTCTGGCATTTGCGAGCTTTGAGGCAGGAACTCATCTTGAGCCTAATAAAATGATTTGATACAGTGAAGTTGTTTGTTGGTTTGTTTTTGAATATGTTGCATTTTTATTTTTTTCTCCCAAAATATTGGCAGAGATAGATTAGTGACCTAGCTAAATGATCCATGACAAGGCCTCAGAAAGACTGAGAAACTGGTGTCATTTTCTTTTATAGCTTCTTACTCCTGCCTCGCCTCCTGCACACCTTTCCTCCCTCCTTTGCTCAGCCCTTGGGGCACATCCATCCCAAACTGGCAGAGATGGATTCGGAGTAGTTGTCAGGGAACCCTTCCTGCCAGCAAGGCACTCAACAAATATTCAAAGTAGATGTAATTCTCTGTCTATAAATTCATGCATTCAAGAAACAGGAATTTTTTTAGATTTCCTTACATCAAAATAAATTTGGATTCTGAGTAACCAGCCCACCACGCTGGCAGGAAATTTAACCCAGCCATGCGTGGGCTGCTCCCATGCCCCACACAACAGGATTCTACAAAAGCCTGGGTCTAACAGAGTTCAGGGCCTTATAAGGGGCAGAGGCTTTGGGAGACTCCTCCAGTATTTTGTCATCTGAGATAGCAATTGTCCCAGTGCATGTGGCCCATTCAGGGCCCACCTCTGCTGCTTCCAGGCCTCATGTGAGGTAGGAATCTTTGGTGAAGTAGGAGACCTGCTCCTGGGGCTGAGTGCCCCTCTACTCACAGGAGCCACAGGGTCCCTCCAAGCTTAGAAAGGCAGCTTTTTTCTTTCCTCATCCTTTCAAAAGCAGGCTTTCTCCTTTCTTGCCTTAAGCAAGAAGTAACAAGCCAGACTACCTGTTTGAAAAGAAAAGAAAGTAAAAAAACGTATGGAAAACACACACGCGCACACACACACACAACTGAATTCACTAGTGTCAGCTTTCCATTTGTGTGTGTGTGTTGGGGGGGTGGGGTGGGTTGTAACATCTAACTGCATATCAGCGAGGATCTCATATACTCAAAATCTCCGTTGTATATTGGTTACTGTTGGGGATCCAACTCTGTATAGAATTTTCCTATGCACACTGGAGTTTGCAAGTCACTGAGTTAAACTAAAGGAAGGAACAAGAAGAAAGTGTATTTACAAATGTCTAAAATCCTTTGTGGTAAAAAGAGAATGGGTGAAAAATATGAAATCATTCTTGTTTTGCCTGCAGAATTTACACATTCTGGTTTAATATACCTTAATATGTGTTGGTGGCTTATTATCGAAAGGGTTAAAGGAGAAAATTTAGATATTTTATGCAGGGATTAAATTCTAATTTAATTTTTTGTAAGTTTATTCCCCCTTTTCTTTTGTTTTCTGTAGTTTGGCTATGTATAGATTTATTATTTTCTCTTTACTCCTATTTGGTACTTGTAGAGCACATTCAATCGCAGTATTATCTTTCTTCAATTCTGGAATTCTACAGTCTTTTTCTTTCCTCATCCTTTCAAAAGCAGGCTTTCTCCTTTCTTGCCTTAAGCAAGAAGTAACAAGCCAGACTACCTGTTTGAAATGAAAAGAAAGTAAAAAAACGTTTGGAAAACACACACACACACACACACACACACACACACACACACAACTGAATTCACTAGTGTCAGCTTTCCATTTGTGGTGTGTGTTGGGGGGGATGGGTTGTAACATCTAACTGCATATCAGTGAGGATCTCATATACTCAAAATCCCGTTGTATATTGGTTATTGTTGGGGTTCCAACTCTGTATAGAATTTTCCTATGCACACTGGAGTTTGCAAGTCACTGAGTTAACCCAAAGGAAGGAACAAGAAGAAAGTGTATTTACAAATGTCTAAAATCCTTTGTAGTTGCCCTAACCGGTTTGGCTCAGTGGATAGAGCGTCGGCCTATGGACTGAAGGGTCCCAGGTTCGATTCCGGTCAAGGGCATGTACCTTGGTTGCGGGCACATCCCCAGTTAGGGGGTGTGCAGAAGGCAGCTGATCGATGTTTCTCTCTCATCGATGTTTCTAACTCTCTACGGAAGGAGGAGGGGGAGAGGTGGGGAACTGTGCAGTGGTGAAGTGCCAATGATGGTGGCATCAGCATCTGGCATCTGTTCCTTCTGTGCCCAGCATGGTGACTGTCGCCTCCTCTCCTGGCCTCACCTGGGGCCTTTGGGCCCTGGGCTGGGACGGGGAACTGGGAGTGGGTGGTGGTGGGCATGGCCCCTTTTCCAGGGGGGCTGAGAGCCGGCTCCCTCCTCGGGGCTGGTGGCCAATCTCCTCCCATCCCTCCCCCTGGCCGGCAGCCTGGTGGTCAGTGTGCTCCCACAGCCAACCTCCCCCGGCTGGCCAACCTCCCATGGTCCCTCTCCCCTGCTGGCCAACCTCTCGTGGTTCCTTCCCCCCCGGGCCAGCAGGCCCTGATTGCCCAATCAGGGCCACCCCCGAACCGGGGGTGGGTGGCGGTGGATGCGGCCCCTTTCCCAGGGGGACCAAGAGCTGGTTCCCTCCTCAGGGCTGGCAGCCAACCTCCCATTCCCTGTTCCTCCCCCCAGCTGGCAGGCCCGGAAGGAGGAGGGGGGGAGGGGGGAACTGTGCAGTGGTGAAGTGCCAATGATGCTGGCATCAGCATCTGGCATCTGTTCTTTCTGTGCCCAGCATGGTGACTGTCGCCTCCTCTCCTGGCCTCACCTGGGGCCTTTGGGCCCTGGGCTGGGACGGGGAACTGGGAGTGGGTGGTGGTGGGCATGGCCCCTTTTCCAGGGGGGCTGAGAGCCGGCTCCCTCCTCGGGACTGGTGGCCAATCTCCTCCCATCCCTCCCCCTGGCCGGCAGGCCCCAATTGGCCCACTGCCCGCCTACCATGGTGGTGGCACAGAGGCAAGGGAAGGAGAGGGGGGAAGTGGGGAACCACTCAGTGGTAGGGTGCCGATGATGGCTGTGTCAGCATGGCCCCTTTTCCAGGGGGGCTGAGAGCCGGCTCCCTCCTCGGGACTGGTGGCCAATCTCCTCCCATCCCTCCCCCTGGCCGGCAGGCCCCAATTGGCCCACTGCCCGCCTACCATGGTGGTGGCACAGAGGCAAGGGAAGGAGAGGGGGGAAGTGGGGAACCACTCAGTGGTAGGGTGCCGATGATGGCTGTGTCAGCATCTGGTGTCCATTCCTTCCGCGCCCGGCCTGGTGACTGTCACCTCCTCTCTGGCTTGGCCCTGATTGGCCTGGCCCCACTAGGCCCTGATCACTGGCCAGGCCTAGGGACCCCACTCATGCACAAATTTTGTGCACTGGGCCTTTAGTCTCTCTCTCTCTCTCTCTCTCCCTCTCTCTCTCTCTCTCTCTCTCTATATATATATATATATATCTACACTAATAAAAGAGAAACATGGTAATTGGCGTACGACCGCTACCCTTTTCATTGGCTAATCAGTGAGTATATGCAAAATAACTGTCAACCAAGATGGCGGCCGGCAGCCAGGCACTGAAGCGAGCAGGGAGGCTTGCTTGCTGCAGACTCCAACGTTCCCCGCCTCACTTGCCAGCCTCTGGGATGGGATGGGATGGGATGGGATGGGATGGGATGGGATGGGATGGGATGGGATGGGATGGGATGGGATGGGATGGGATGGGATGGGATGGGATGGGATGGGATGGGATGGGATGGGATGGGATGGGATGGGATGGGATGGGATGGGATGGGATGGGATGGGATGGGATGGGATGGGATGGGATGGGATGGGATGGGATGGGATGGGATGGGATGGGATGGGATGGGATGGGATGGGATGGGATGGGATGGGATGGGATGGGATGGGATGGGATGGGATGGGATGGGATGGGATGGGATGGGATGGGATGGGATGGGATGGGATGGGATGGGATGGGATGGGATGGGATGGGATGGGATGGGATGGGATGGGATGGGATGGGATGGGATGGGATGGGATGGGATGGGATGGGATGGGATGGGATGGGATGGGATGGGATGGGATGGGATGGGATGGGATGGGATGGGATGGGATGGGATGGGATGGGATGGGATGGGATGGGATGGGATGGGATGGGATGGGATGGGATGGGATGGGATGGGATGGGATGGGATGGGATGGGATGGGATGGGATGGGATGGGATGGGATGGGATGGGATGGGATGGGATGGGATGGGATGGGATGGGATGGGATGGGATGGGATGGGATGGGATGGGATGGGATGGGATGGGATGGGATGGGATGGGATGGGATGGGATGGGATGGGATGGGATGGGATGGGATGGGATGGGATGGGATGGGATGGGATGGGATGGGATGGGATGGGATGGGATGGGATGGGATGGGATGGGATGGGATGGGATGGGATGGGATGGGATGGGATGGGATGGGATGGGATGGGATGGGATGGGATGGGATGGGATGGGATGGGATGGGATGGGATGGGATGGGATTTTATGAATCCTTGTATGCCAAAGAGAAAAGCTTGGAGTGGATCTGGGCTATAAGAAATTATTTGGTCTTATCTCTTGCTCCTGGCATGGAGTTCCTAAACCCCTAGAAATTTCCTAAGTGATAGGGGTGTCTTTTGAAATTCATATGATCCCTTTTCAGCACCTGGGAGTTTATGTTAATAAGGTGATTTAGGACTGGGGCCCTTGACAGCCTCAGGGCAGAGCTGGTCACCAGAAAGACCAAATGAGGGCTGGAGATTGAACTCTATAAACTCTTGAAAATGGAGATTTGATGTGTTTCCAGGTTGGAAATGTTAGGAGGGTGGCACACCTGGAGAGGGCATGAACTGTCCAAGCTCCTTCCCCCATACCTTGCCCTATGCATCTCCCACATCCGGCTGTTCTTAAGTTGTGATTTTTAAAATATAATGAAGAAGTAAATGTTTCCTGAGTTCTGTGAGCAAATTATCAAACCAGAGGATGGGGTCATGGGAGCCCTTGGTGAGCTGTTTACTCAAAATCCAATCAGAAGTATAGGTGACAACCTCAACTTGCAATTGGCATCTGAAGTGAGGTTAGCCCTGTGGGACTGAGTCATGAACCTGTGGGATCTGATGCCATCTCCAGCTAGTCAGAATTGAGTTAAATATATAGGACACCCAGTCAGTGTCTGACAAGAATTGGAGAATTACTTAGTGTGGTTTTGAAAAACACCCACACATTTGGTGACCAGAAGGAAAATGTTCTCCTTGCAGTGGGTAAAGGAGAAACAGAAAAGCTTTTTCTCACAGGATGGTAAAGAGAGCCAGGCAGGGCATCATACTCAAGTCCTTCTCTGAAGAGGGGGAATGGGGTTTCCTCAACTGCGTCATAACAGTGTTCAGAGGTCTCTCTTCAGACATGATCTTTCTTTCTTAGGAGACCAACACATGATACAGCTGCCCTGGCTATTGCGTTCCTCTTTGCCTTTGGCTGGGGATGGGGGGCGGGGCAGCCCTGAAATCCCAGGAGCACCCCCTGGAAAACTGAGAGTCTCAGAAACTCTACCAGCTCTCCACTGCTGGGTTTGTGGCCCACATGTGCCAGAATGATTCTCAGAAGCTAGTTAAACTGACTTTTGAGGAATCCCATCTTCCACAGTGGAAAAGCGTATCTGCCTTTGTGGCCCACTCTATCATACTTCTGGAAGAGTCAATTCTAGAAGGTTCTGTTAGTTGTGCAGACGTGATTGTGTCTTTGGAAGACAGCATGGGTCTCTCAAGAGTGAAAGAGATATTTGAGTGTGAACTTAGAGGCATAGGGAGACCTTTGGATGACAGAGAAGACTTGAAGACGACTTGAATTATGTAACTTTGAATTTTGAATATGAAATTGAAAGACTTTCGGTGGGGCATGGCCTCAGTTTGTCACAAGTTCCACCATTCCTGATTGCTTTACACCTGTCTGGACTCACACCATTTATGGTGACTACCTGGCCTGTTAAAATCTGAGTTCGTGGACCCTTGGCCTCCATGTAAAGTCAGCACTGCCTCTGGATTTATCTAAGTCAATGAGAATCCTCCCATACAGCCCATGTTCTCTTTTGACCATTCAGCCTTCTCTGATTTGTACTCTTTTCTCCCACCCACACCACCAGAATTAATCTCTATTGTCCCTGTTAGGTTTATTTGTACCTCTCTTAGTGCATAATACAGCCTGCCTCATATTTT
>NW_005357311.1:5382808-5460755 GCF_000412655.1 Myotis brandtii | reverse complement strand
GCAGTGGTTCTCAACCTTCTTAATGCTGCGACCCTTTAATACAGTTCCTCATGTTGTGGTGACCCCCAACCATAAAATTATTTTCGTTGCTACTTCATAACTGTAATTTTGCTACTGTTATGAATCGTAATGTAAATATCTGATATGCAGGATGTATTTTCATTGTTACAAATTGAACATAATTAAAGCATAGTGATTAATCACAAAAACAATATGTAATTATATATGTGTTTTCCGATGGTCTTAGGCGACCTCTGTGAAAGGGTTGTTCGACACCCAAAGGGGTCGAGACCTACAGATTGGCGACCCACAGGTTGAGAACCACTGCTGTAGAGCAAAAAACAAAGAAAGGTTGCTGGTTCCATTCCCAGTCAGGGCACATACCTAGGTTTCGGGGTCAGGGTACAAATGGGAGGCAACCAATGGATATTTCTCTCTCTCAAATCAGTGAACATACCTTGACTTGAGGATTAAAAAATTAAATAAATAAATAAAAAGCTGACATTTTCTTAGGCTAGAAACAAGTCACATTAATGTCTAATTGCAATAAGGACCATATCACTTTGACTTTTTGTTCAGTTCAAATTTTTGTTACCCCATATTTAAAACCATACACTACTCTGCATTTTTGTAAATATTTTAATTGGTGCATTTTAGTCTGGATGTGTATACATTCTCTGTTGCCTCCCATCTGGGTGTAATTTTCCATAGTCTCCCCTGATGATCTGCATTTTCTCCTTCAAGTCCCTCCTCTAAACCCACTTCTGTGGATCTTGCCTTCACATTATGCCATTAAAAGCTCCAGCTGGAAGGAAGTGCCTCTGAATGGAGTCCAAGAGAAGAAACAAAGAAGATGGAAACCAGATGCCACTTAAGTCATCCCCGTGTGAGTCATCAGTTTCTCCTGGAAAGTGTCTATCTCAATGCTGTGCATCTCTTCAGTGTGAAGCCTACTACACAGAAACCCTCCCTTGTGCTGTGTGTTAGCCAACCTTAGGAGACCTGTATATTTTAAATACTATTGGCATACAGTAAATGTATACATTACATTGTGCCAGCAATAACAGATAAATATTTATTAGTTAGGTTTTAAATCCAACATAAGACAGTCATTTCTTTCATGGGTCATTTACGCCCTCATGTTATAGGCCCCTAGCTACCATTCCTCACCAACTACTTTTAGGATTTGAAGTGAATGTTTTAGTTTAACAAATGCTTATTATTTAGAATTGTTCAGGTTAAAAACAAATAACAACAAAAACAACAAAACCCCCTTTAACCTGCAGAAGTTAGAATCAGTTGATTTTCATGTATACCTTCTTTCTTTAAATGCCAACTTAATATGATTTCTGTGTAATGGATCATATCATACCCAAAGTTGAAATTTGAATCATTTACTCATTCAGGTAGTAAACAAACAAATAAAAAACCTAGTTAATGTTATTTTTTTAAAAAGAGGAAGTTACTCATTCAGGTAGTAAACAAACAAATAAAAAACCTAGTTAATGTTATCTTTTTTTAAAGAGAGGAAGATCTTTGTTTTCCCAGACTGACTTTGAGAAACAACTTTCAAAACTCTTCTAGAATAGTATTCAATTAATCCAGTAGAAAAAATGTAATTAGCATTCAATTTTGTTTAAAATGTATATATGTGTGTGTGTATATATATATTACATATATATAAATGTGTATATAATATATATGTATATCTTTGTGTGTTCAAGACTGAGCACATGCATTTATCTACACTTCTTTTCAAATTTTTGCTGAACTGTAAGTAACGGGAATAAATTGGTAAGCAAACTGAAGATAAAAAGAAGACTATCAGCAGAGATTTTGATAATTTTCTGGAAGATGGAAAGGAAGTGAATAGTGTTGATGGATGAAGTAGAGCAGAGGAAGCAACATCCCAGATATACTCAGGAGAAGTCCATAAAAGGGTGAAAATGTTCCTTTCAAGAAAGCCTTGGGGAATCTCCACACTGGGCGTTTAACACATTCAGATCTCAGGACTGGAAGAGGAGCCAATTGTCCAGAGAATAACTACACCATTTGGTCTTCCCCATTCTTCTCCACCTTTCCCAGGCATGCAGATGAGCCAGCAAGAGAAGATTCAGAAACCTTCACCCCATCCTTGAGATCTGCTCTATTAAGAAAATAAGATCGCTTCCTAGGCTGAACTAACGCTCTTTGTATGGAATTTGGTATTCTACAGTGAAGCCTTCTGTTGTTGGTGTTTTGAGAGGGAAATGACACCATTTGCACGATTCCCTATGCTAGCACCCTGAAAGGAAGCTTGTCAGTTGACGTGTCCCACCCATGCACACAGCCAATCCCCACCTTCCGAGAGATATACCAAAAGGGGCAACATACCTATCCATTGGCAGAGAACTGTACCACCCACACCCAGTCTCTAAAAGTTACCTAGTCCTCCCTTCATAAATATTAAAAAACAACTTAAATGATCAAATTGATATAAGTGGGAAATGTGGAGTGAAAGAGAATTCTTGTCCATTTTATGTCAAGGGATACTGTCTAAAACCAAAGACTCAAGAAACAGAAGTTTAGGTATATTGTTTAAAGTTCTAATCATCATCATGGTTTGCCATCTCATAACCATTTCCAGTTCATGTGGCCAGTACAACTCTGATCTTGGTTTGGAGTAACCATTCCTCGTCCTCTCTCAGTCCACATGCTTTGGGTGAATCTGAATGCCAGCTCTGCCCTCAGGATGGAAATGGGACCTAGACTAAGGCCAAAGTGGGTAATCCAGGCCCTTTGCCACAATCACTGGTTTTGAAATGAGCAAGCCAAGCTCATCTGCTTAGAAATAGTCTCTCCCTCCTTCTCACTTCCATGGGAGGAGTATATATCCCTATTCTATTGATTTGGGGTGCAGTCATGTAACTTTCCTTGGCTAATGGGAGTGCTTGTGCAGCTGGTCTTGTGCTCTGTGCCTCCATCATCACCATCAGAACATGCTTGGAGAAGGTCACCAGTCCCAGGAGAAAGATGAGAGACACGTGGATCACTGCTGAGCTACCGTAGCCCAGAGTTGTGAGTGGTACAAAACTTAGATCAGCAGAGCCACCCAGTCAAGCCCAACCTAGATCAGCTGACCTTAGCCAACTCACAGATACATACGTTAACTAAAAGCTTGCATTGTATACCACTGAGATCGTGTGTTAAACCCAGCATTATCATGGCCACAGTTAGGTAATACAACAATACGGATGCATGCATCCTTTTCTGCTGGTTTGGAATCTAAAAGGATACAAAGCTATAGCTCCTGTGGCTGTGGCCAGCACACAGAATTTAAGGATGAAGCCTATTTATAGACTGAGCTGAATTCAAGTCCTGCTCATATTGTTTGAGCTCTGAATTTAGCCTTCCTAACTAATGTCAGTTCTGCCTATAGTTTTCTTATTTTCATGAGCCAATAAATTATCTTTTTATTGTTCAAATCAGATTTATTTGGCAGTTTTCCCCACTTGCAATCAGAAGAATCTTAACTGATACTAGTGGAAGAACTAAAATAATTAACAAAAATTAGGAGGAAAAAAGGTTGTGGGGTTGTGGGGGAAGAGCACACAAACTAAGTCTTTGTCTTGCATAGTCAATCCAAGATTCAAGAAAGTAAATCAAGAATATAAATGTAGGCAGATTTTTTTTTGGACTTAGTAGAGATGAAGATGAGAAAGAAATGAAAAGAGAAATAAACAAAGTTGGTTACCTGTGGTTACTGGATAACCACAAAATGGTGCCCATTTTTAAATTTTATATAGATCTGTGCTGTCCAATGCACAGCCACTAGCTACGGGTGGCTATTCAAATTTAAATTAATTAAAAGTAAATATATTTAAAATTCAGTTCCTTGCTCGACCAGCGTGGCTGAGTGGTTGAGCATCGACCTATGAACCAGGAGGTCATGGTTCGATTCCTGGTCAGGGCACATACCTGGGTTGCATGCTTGATCCCCGGTGGGGGATATGCAGGAGGCAACCAATCAATGATTCTCTCTCATCATTGATGTTTCTATCTCTCACTCCTTCTCCCTTCTTCTCTGAAATAAAGAAAAATATATTTTAGAAAATAAAAATAAAATTCAGTTCCTCATCCACAGTAGTGGCATTTTTAGTGCTCCTTAGCTACATGTGGTTAGTGCATATGCAGAATATTTCCATCATTGCAGAAAGTTCAATTGGACAATACTTCGGTAGAGTGTCGAGTCACTGTGTAAAGCCAATCAAATAACAGACATTTAAATATATCACTCAAAACTATCAGAGGGGTTTAAGGGTACAGGTCCTGGAAAAAATTGCTTGGGTTCAAATACCAGCTCTGATACTTACAAATTATAGAACCCTTGGCAAGGCATTGATCTTTCTATACTTCAACTCTCTTACCTGCAAATGGCAAAATACACAAGACTTCTCTCACAGCATTGTTGTGAGGATTAAATAAGCTAATATACATAAGTTATTATATATTTTGTGCTTCTAAGAGTGCCTAGCATTTGGTAAGCACTTAATAATTTATTATATTTTATTGTTTATCCTCTGTAAGTTAGATTTTGTTTTACTGTATGAATCTATTTTAAATAAACTATATGTATATGTGAGATATATCTATAATATGTAATATTTAATATTTTACATGTGATATGTATGTATACACACATAGCTTCGGCTCATGGGATATAAATGTTTTCATTTTCTTCCTTATACATTTCTAAATTGTCCAAAATTTTACACCAATTATGTATTAGCTTTCTCATCAGATGAAATAAAGTTTTTCTTTTTAAAGACACCAACATATTTTGAGATGTGTAACGTGCTGCATCTGGATTGTTTGCTTTTGCTGATTCGGTCTACAGGGGCCCATTATATAATCTTCCTCATTAGTCAGCTAGGGCTCCGTGACCTCTTTCATGGGCTATTACAAAATCCTCCTGGCTGGTCCCTCCCTGTCCAGCTCTGCTCCAGTCTCCACAGTGCTGTCAGAGTGATCCTTCCACAGCACAACCCTATGACACTCTCCTGCTTAAAAGCTGCCAGTCTTTCCCCATCCTTTACACATTAAGTACCCAGTCCAAGGCATGGCCCACCAAAGCCTTTGCATTCTCATCTTGCCTGCCCTCCCTTCAGTGATGTTAGGAATCTAGGAAAGCAGACGAGATAAGATTACAGCGACTTTGGTGGGGCATGCGAGTCGCTACCCATAGGTCTTCTACACCTTTCCATCTAGGGAAGTCCCATTTACTCTACATGACCACGTAACTAACACCTGCCTTCTCTGAAGGTTTTCTAGTCGCCCAAAGTAGAGCTCAGAACTCCCGCTCCAGCTGGCACCTCTGACTCAGAGCCTGTTCTACTGAACAGCAATCACTTGTTTACATTCTTGACTCACCCTCAATTATATTCTCCTTGAGGGTGTGGCACCTTTGCCTTCCTGTGTCCTACCCAGGAAGTGACCTTAAATAGTGCTCAATAAATAGTTGTTGCAAAGATTTAGGCTTAAATTATTTTAAAATAAATTTGATTGACTTACTAAAACAATAAGAGTTCATGGTAGAAAAATTAGTTCAGATAAATTGAGAGCAGAAAATGTAAAGCACACATAACCCTATCTTGATATACATCCATAGGCTACTTCAGAGGTTCTCAAACTTTCTCAGTTCATGGCACCCTTAATGGTTCAGTAATCTTTTCTGGTACTTTAAACCAATATAAATTATTATTTTGGTTAGGTCCAAACAACCTATTAGTAGTAGTTCACAGTGTCCACAGGTGTCACTGTGTTTTTCTTAAGATTTTTAAATATTCTGGAGGGAGTGGGGGAGAGGGATTGTCAGTTCACTGCAGTGCCCCAGGGTACCTTGGCACAAACTTTGAGAGCCATTGGTCTAAACCAGCCATGGGCAAACTACGGCCTGTGGGCTGGATCCAGCCCGTTTGAAATGAATAAAACTAAAAAAAAAAAAAAAAGACCGTATCCTTTTATGTAATGATGTTTACTTTGAATTTATATTAGTTCACACAAACACTCCATCCATGCTTTTGTTCCGGCCCTCCGGTCCAGTTTAAGAACCCATTGTGGCCCTCGAGTCAAAAAGTTTGCCCACCCTGGTCTAGAGAATAAGACCTGTTCTTTCGAGTCAAAAAGTTTGCCCACCCCTGGTCTAGAGAATAAGACCTGTTCTTCAATTATCCATAAACTGTGAGATCATTATTTTGGTGGTGATTCATTTCCCTACAGGGATCAACAGTTTTTCTTCCCATCAAGTTTCTTGGTCCCTGATACAGAAATGACCCTTCCAGTCACTCTGGACCACATCTGGCCATCATTGTATAGGGTGACAATTTAAGTCCACATGTTAAAATCACTAATAATAACGATACTATTCCCACCTTCACCCTGAAAGCAACACCTAAATTTCTCAAATCACTCACTTCCTTCCACTCTTTAATGCAGTAATGGAGAAGCACTGTTCTTGGCCTAGAAAGGTCTAAGTTGGCATCTTAGATCTTGGGCAAATCACAACTTCCCTTAAATTCAGTTTCTGCATCAGCAAAATAGAAACAATAATGGCGCTTATCCTGCCTCCCTTACAGGTGTGTGATGAGAAACATAAACAAATGTTGGGGCTAGAGGTAGGTATTATTTTTATTATTGAATATCTATCTTTAATCCGGAATGAAGAAAAAATTACTTATCTTGATACTCCTTCAGTTTGGAATGTGGGTCGTTGGGAACTGTGTTCCAGCTTCGAGAAGGCCGAACCCTCAGCTGGATGCTGCTGCGGATCTGCCCCTACACGTTCTCAACAGACACAGGTGAAACCTTCTGGAAACAATAAGGGGCATTGTTGAGCTGGGTGTGGCAAGAAGGGGAATGTCGGCAACTGCCAATGAACCTTAGCCAAGCCCCCATGTGGCAAGAAAAGCTTTCCCCTATGATTCCATTTTCTGATTAAGAAGTAACACTGAACTGGAAGATTTAAAACCCCTGAGGCATCTAAGGCTCAAAGCTCTCCAGGGGCTGGGGGTAAGTGCCTCCGCAGGACACACAGGGAATGAAGGCTGGACCATCTGCACCAGTTGCCATTTTTTTGCTGCCACCAGTCCTCCCCTTGTCCTCCACTGAGCAAGTCGTACCAGGGAGGAGTAAGAGCCAAGCTTCTTCCCACTGCCAAGCAGTGAGGACCCTGGAGGCTAAATTAGACAAGCTAGTAACTAGCAGCTCAAATTGAGCAACTCCAGTGAGGAGACAAGCACAGACGGAGACCACAAGCAAAACAAGGACAAAAATCGCTGTAAGTTGGAAAACGTAGCTGCCACAGCAGAGGAAGAAGGAGCATGAAGACCCAAATCAGAATAAGCAGGAAATGAAGGGATAATAGGAAAAAGAAGTGGCACAAACCCTCCATGTCTCACATGCATAGGGACACACCCAGTGTAGCTTTCCCCAGTCTGCAGCCATTGTTTCCTGTATTGAAGCTCCATTTGGAACAAGGGTAGAGTTTATAGGTTTAACTGCTAGGCACCAAAAAGCTATCCTCAGCTGGTAAAATCAATGAGCAAATGCAGAAATTTGCTGAGTTCATCCCTCTTGTTCCCCAAACAATGGTTTATTTTTTAAAAAAAAAAAAGACTCTTGCCTTGATAATATGTGATGAATGGAGAAAAATGAACTTTATGTCATGGGAGTATTTGTAATTCCTAAGGTAGAACAAGTCTCAGATATTAATTTCATTTACCAAGAACTATATCCAAGAAATGTTAATGTAAGCATAAGTCATATATTTTTACATGATTCTTTCCAGATTGATTTTTACTACCTTTAGTTTATGCATGTGCCATGTCAGCGGGTCTTCTACTAGTGTTTTCTTTGTTTCTTTGCCTGGGGTGGGGTGTGTTGGGTTGTTCTGTTCCTTGGTTTTTCCTTCTTCTGCCTTCATTTAGAGAGGCATAAAGCAGCAGAACAGAATAGTGGTGAGCGCACAGCTTCTGGAGTCAAATATCTAACTCTACTCCCAAGGCATAATTTGCTGGGCCCAGTATAAAATGAAAATACAGGGCCCCTTGTGCAAAAATTATTAAGTCTATAAAAACAGTGACCTCAAACCATTAAACCAAATACAGAGCTCTTCTGATCACAGGGCCTTGTGTGACTAATGGCCCAGGTCACATGTACATGAAACTGTCCCTGCTGTCCCATGCTAACTGTGTGATTTGGAAAAGTCACCCTCACAAGCTTCAGCCTTCTTATCTTTAAATAAGGGACAATAATAGTACTTATCTCACAGAGTTGTGGAATAACTAAATCACATGATATTTATAAATTGCTCAACATGGTGCTTGGAACATAGCAAGTGCTTAAACGTTATAACTTATTGCTGTCACCAATTACCTGCTTATATCATGATGTTCTTAAGAACCTCAATTTAAACAACAATGACATACCATTGCACACCTATTAGAATGGCCAAAATCCAGAACACTGACAGCACCAAATGCTGACAAGGATGTGGAGCAACAGGAATTCTGATTCATGGCTGGTGGCAAAGCAGAGTGGTACAGCCACTTGGGAACACAGTTTGGTGATTTCTTATAAAACTAAACATACCTTTACCATATGATTCAGCAGAGCCAGCAATTGCAGCTCCTTACCCAAAGAAATTGAAAACTAATCTCTACATAAAAATCTGCACACAGATATTTATAGAGCTTTATTCATAGTTGCCAAAATTTGGAAACAACCAAGATGTCCTTCAATAGGTGAATGGGTAAATAAACGGTGGTACATCCAGACAATGGAATGTTATTCACCACTAAAAAGAAATAAGTTCTCAAGACGTGAAAAGACATTAAAGAATCTTAAATGCGTATTACTAAGTGGGAAAAACCAACAACCTGAAAAGGATAATACTGTGTGATTCCAGAAAAAGGCAAAATGATGGGAATAGTAAAAAGATCAGTGGTTGCCAGTGGTTGTAGGTGGAGAGAGGGATGAATAGGTGGAGTACACAGGATTTTTAGGGCAGTAAAAATAGTTTGATGATACCATAATGATGCATACATGTCATTATATATTTGTCCAAACCCATACAATGTATAATACCGAGAGTGAACCATTTGGGTGATTATAATGTGTCAATATAGGTGCATCCTTGGAGGAAATATACCGCTCTGGTGGGGAATGTTGATAATGGATAAGACTATGCAAGTGTAAAGCAAGAATTATATATGAAATCTCTGTACCTTCATCTCAATTTACTGTAAAACTAAAACTGTTCTTAAAAAAAATAGTCATGTGTGTGTGTGTGTGTGTGTGTGTGTGTGTGTGTGTGTGTGTGTGTTTAAAGAACCTCAGTAGCCAAACAAAATTTGAAATTGGGGCAATAATTAGGTAATGCAGGATAATCACCATTATCCTCTTTTCTCTGCTTTTCTTTGAGTTATCTGAACAAGAGAGCTTTAACACAAATTACCCAAATAGTTACTTTTATTATTCCCATCCACTGTGGCAATGAGTAGATCTGATCAGATCAAATTTAATATGAAGTCTTAAATATATAGAGTAAAGGTCAGAAGTTCTATATAAAATGAATCAGACCAATATGCCAACGAGTTGAGAAGCTAGAAGATCTGGAGATTGAAGAACTAGTTTTAATAACTGCAAAGGAAGAAGATGCTAATGACAATTTTGGGATGGCTGTCATTTATTGACACTCTCAACAGGCCTCATAAATGGAAGTCTATATAAAAATTCTGTCCTTTCAAAGATATGTTGGAAGTTAAGAAAGAAAGGTTTTAAACTAAAATTTTATATTATAAAATAATCCAATGATACAGAAAATAAAGAGTATAATGAAATAAGCATTAATAACATGCCCACCTCATAGCTTTACCAAATCTTAACATCTTTACATATTTGCTTCAGATTTTAAGACTTTTATCATAAAATATAAAACACAAAAACAGAAAGCCCACAAAACAAGTGCATAGCTTAATATAAGGTTAACAGACCTGCGACCATCATGCAGGTCAAGAAACAATGGACACCTACCCTGGGAGACTCCGGCTTCCATTCACAAGCCTTTCCCTTTCCTCCAAGTAACCACCATTCTGACTTTTATAAAAATCACCAAAGGGGACATTTTTATTTTGGTTTGAGACAATGAGAGGAAAAGGCAATCAATGATGACCATAGAATACCAAAATATCACAACTGATAAATAGTATCATATGTAAGAACAAAAAAAAGAAAAAGAAATTTCTCTTGGGCAATAAAATACTTCCTTTACTCCCCCTCGGATGATTGAGAGTCTTGCTCTCTTCTCCTTCCTCTCACACATGGACTCAACATTTTCCAGATTGGACTCATTTTGGCATTTTGCAACCTATTCCACCTCTAACATTGAAAACACACTGCCTCTGTTTCTGTGATTATTTAGCTCAGGCCACAAAACCTGGGCAATGCTCAAAGTTACAAAGAATAATTAGCAAGTCTAGTCGAGTCCTGCCTCTATTATCTGTAACTACACTTTTAATATCAAGGTTCTCTTGTGTCATGTTTTTGCTTTTTAAAAAAATTTGTTAAACATTCGTCTTTAAATAAAGTTGTTAGTGCCTGTGTAAAACTGTCTCTTGCCCTGGCCAGTGTGGTTCAGTTGGTTGAGCACCGTCCCATGCATTGAGAGGTCACTGGTTTGATTCCTGGTCAGGGAACCAATCAATGTTTCCCTTGCATTGAAGTTTCTCTCCCTCTCCCTCTCCCTCTCCCTCTCCCTTCTTCTACCTTAAATCAATAAAAACATTTTTTTAAATTGTCTCTTAGTCCTACATACGCCGAGTCCATAGCTAGAACCTAGGTGAGGCCAATGCACTCATTCACTGGCTTTGGTCGCTTAGATTTGTAAGAAACCGTAGACTTCCTTAAACTCTCCTATTGGTCCTAATACCTGCAATAGACAAATAATACCTTACTTCAAATTAAAGAGGACCATTTATATATTAGACAGGATGAGATGCAAGTAAAAGAAAATACTCAAAATAGTTTGGGGATACATATGAGAATTCATGGGCTCATGTAAATAAACTGCCAAAAAAAAAAAAGGACAGAAATGACTACAATACTTTCAAAATGATGTTTAGCTCTTAGCTATACCTCCACATTGGTATTCTTATCCCCAGAGCGCTTTCAGAATCCACAGCTGAGTCAGACTGCCCCGCTGAAAATAAGTCCTGAGTGTATATGTTTGTCAAAACTGCAAATGTACCATTAAGATATGTAAGATATGTGCGTTTCATTTTATAAGATTTTTTTATATCCAAAGGAAAACCCACTGTAAATAAATATTGAACCCTACTTTCAGAGACATGTACCGATGTCTGCAATCTACTTTGAAATGCACCAAAAACAATTTGAATTAATAACTGGCTAGAGGGATGGGTAGATAGGTATATGATAAATCAGATGTAGTAAAACGTTAATGGTTAATGGTAGAGTTTAGGTAGTGGGTGTTCTGATAAAATTCTTTTAGCTTTGTTGCATGTTCAAGAATTTCAAGAGGAATAAATCCAAAGGAAGGACTCTGGTTAGACCTGCTTGGGTCCCCTCCCAGCCCTCACCCAAAGTGAGGGGTGAGGCACTGACTGCTCACTTGAGGTTAATCGCCTACCGTTCAGCCATCCACTGTGGCCAGCAAGGCACTGTCACACAGCTTCTGTCCAGGGCACATGACAAAGCAGGGAGTGGAAAGATGAGAACTTGCAAAGAAATGTCATTCTTCCAAAGAAAGGGGTGTGCCACAGACATGGCTCCCAGCGCACATCACCAGGGAGGCAGCCAACCCAGTTTGAGCCCCAGACAGTCTTCAGCACAACCAGGCAGATGATAGGTTGTAATTGCGTTCTTGCACTATGACTCTATGTCTCCTTGCCATTCACAACCAAAACTAGTAATAGAAGACCTAACTTTCCATAGCTGGTGACTTTAAAATACATAGCCACCAGGAGTGGGAAAGATGAACAAAATATGCCAAAGAGTATAAATGACCAGTATAAAGACATGCTTATCTAAGGAAATTAAACAATAAATTGCTAAATTATTAAAAGGCCTAAATATCTCTCTCTCTCTCTCTCTCTCTCTCTCTCTCTTCCTCCCTCCCTCCCTCCCTTCCTTCTTCCCTCCTTCCCTCTCACACTGTCCAATTTTTGGAGATTGGATTTTATCAGGAATTTTAATGCTCAGCATTAGGAGGTAATACACCCTTGCCTAGAAAATTCAAAACACATTCACATAGTTCTTAATTGACAGGAACATGAGGTCAGGTTAGCTAAATGAAGCCGTGTGTCCTCAATTTGGCTGAGAATGGACACATGTAAGCCAAGGCCATCTCGGCATTTTTGTCTTTTGCATTTGATTTAGGAGCATCCTCGATGCTCTTCTGCCTTCACTAGCACCTCCCACACATCCGACCCAGTAAGCTGGGCTGCTTGTGTCAGTCCCAGATCCAGCCAGGCCTTCCACCCAGGCTGGTGCTGAAGCCCAGAACTACACAAAATGACCAGCAGCTAGGGAGTCTGTTGCACTGGGACTTTATAGCTATTAATATCTGCAAGATCTACAGCAGTAGTTCTCAAATTTTGTGATTTTTAAAACCCTTAGGAGCTCCATATCTGAAAACTGTTGCATATTTTCTCCTGTTGAGTCCTCCAAAATTATAAGTATAAATTTAAGTAGGAATAATAACACTAGCTAGCACCTACATAGAACTTATTATACACCAGGCACCAATATACTCCCTACATAGAGTGCTCATTTGAGCTCCCCAACAACCCAATGATGTGGTTTCTATTACTATTTCCACTCTACAGACTAAAATAAATTGGGGCATACAGAAGTTAAGCAACTTGCCCAAAGTCACATGGCTAGGAAGTGACAGAACTATAATTCAAACACAGACACATGCTTTTAACTACTCTGCTATGAGACCAAAGAAATCAAATAAATTGAAAAGGTAAGTGTCTTGCTCAGGCTCACACAGGAGCAGAGACTGGGAACCTGTCACTCAAAATTCCGGGTCCCTTTCTGGTACAAAATTGAAAAGGTAAGTGTCTTGCTCAGGCTCACACAGAAGCAGAGACTGGAAACCTGAATTTGTCACTCAAAATTCCAGGTCCCTTCCTGGTACGGTGCAAATACAACCATGGGAGTTCAGGGTAACTGCTCATACAGAAGGGGCAGAGGATAGAGCCACTCCAGAATGTAGTGACCTGGGTTTTCCAATTTCACACTGACAGAATTTGGCTAAAGGTCACACACTGTGTCTATGTAAGTGGGAGCTGTTCGATTTGGCCAAATCTGCTCAGCCCCAATCTATAAAGGTCTCTGGAGGTGGGGACTCCAGGTCCCGGGTACCTAGGACTGCAGTAAATGGAAGGTGTTGGAGCTCTTTGTCCCATCCCAATTGCTTACACACAGAAATTGTATAACAAACCCCAGGTACCCATCACCCAACCTGCACAATTATCATTCTTGCTTCATGGATCTTTTTAAAAGTAAAGAATGTAGATCACCCCCCACCACCTCCCACCAAGAGAGGCTCATTAATAGGTGGGGTTTTACAATGTGTATATCTTTCAAAGCTCTTGAGGTGATTCTGAAGAGCTGTCAGGTTGGGATTGCCAAATTCTGGCCCTACACCTGCTTGAAGGAGGTAAGAAGGCTTCCCTGGTGCTGGTGGTACGGTACTCCATGACTTAAAAGGTTTATTTGCAGGATCTGGGCAGGAAAGAATTCTCTCGCCAGATGATTGAAATTAAGATGCTGTAATAACAGGATGGAGGGGAGGGAAGGGTTCAGGAAAAGTGAGGAAGGTTGAGGCACCCAGAGAGTAGCAAGGATAGGCGGCCATTGCCAGCCTTAGGGTACAGGGCCCAGGGGAGTTTCTGGAGCCTAGAAAGAGCTGGAACCCTAGATTCAGGGCTGCTTGGCAGCAGCTGTAATTTAGAGTAATTGGGCACAGCTCCTCTAGAAACAGGTTGCAGAAGCACAGGGCTTGGAAGATATACACCGAACTCTCTCTTCCCTGGGCCTCTCATAGGCCAAGCTCCACCTGCAGGGTCAGCTTCCTGGGGCCCAGACCAGGGCAGAGAAAGGCACAGGACACAGAACAAGGAGGAAAATGCGAGCAGAAGATAATCAGCCAGGAGGACGAGTCAATCCTTCTGAATTCTGAGGTAAGAGGAAATGGTCGACTCTTCCTGAAATTGGTCGGATGCTTTTCAGCACTAGTAGAAGCCAAGCGTAAGAGCAGAGGGGTGCCTGATCCTTGGTAATATCAGCCACAAAACCTTGTCCTGGGTGGCACTGAGTGGACTTTGGTGTAACAGCCTGGCCCCAGATTCAGGTGCCTCTTTCCTCAAAGTCAAGCTGGGAGCAAAGTGGGGAGCAAAAGTTCAAGGAGTGTAATCACTGCCATTTAAGTTGTCATAGTGGAGAAACCTGTCTTAATTTTTTGTAAGTTAACATTATTTACTGGTCAGAGAACATTAGTTCTCAGTGATACACAGTTAGAGGCGATTGCTTTCTGGTTACCATTTACACTCAGTTTACCAATTGAAAGGAGAATGTAGGGGTTCCTATCACAGAATTTCTATGAAGCCCATTTTCCCCTTGAAATCTTGAACTTTATCATTTGCAAGTTATTTAAAAGCCGGCATTTCCATTTTCAAAGCTACAATCACATTTATTTTTCTGGTTAAAGAGCAGGAGAAGAACAACAACTCCCCAGGTTGAAGTTAATCTTTTCAACTCCTCTCCCTAAGGCAGCGGTTCTCAACCTGTGGGTCGCGACCCCTTTGGTGGTCGAACGACCCTTTCACAGGGGTCGCCTAAGACCATCCTGCATATCAGATATTTACATTACGATTCATAACAGTAGCACCATTACAGTTATGAAGTAGCAACGAAAATAATCTTATGGTTGGGTCACGACATGAGGAACTGTATTTAAAGGGCTAGAAGGTTGAGAACCACTGCAAGGGATATATACTACGGAAGCTTACACCTCTAGGCTTGGGAAACATGTCAAGCAATGTAACTACACAGATTTAGGCAATTGTGTTAGGACCCGAGCATCCAAACACAGGCAGAAGAGCCCAGGAAGAAAGGTGAAATTTTGAGCAATCTTCTTTGAAAGGGTCATTGACCAACTGGAGCGTGTCCAAAGGAATGGGGTGACCAGATGACAATGGGCTTTGAGGGGATCTGAGTGTTGTCTTCAAATTTCTAAAGGAATGAAATGGCTAATTATATGGTTTCAATGGGCAGCACATGAGCCTGCCATTATAGGAAAACCAATTTTACCTCATAAGAAAGATGTTGATAATTGTCTGATTGATACACTATTCCAGTGCTTAGCTCAGAGCTTGCCATATGAAAGGCACCCAATCGCCCTGGCCAGTGTGGCTCAGCTGGTTGAGTATTGTCCTATGCACCAGAAGGTTGGTTGCCAGTTAGATTCCCAGTGAGGGTACATGTCCAGGTTGCAGACTCAATCCCTAGTAAGGGGCATGCAGGAGGCAGCCCATTGATGTTTCTCTCTCACATCCATGTTTCTCTCTCTCTCCCACTTTCTTGTTCTCTCTCAAAAATCAATAAAATAATAATAAATTAATTTTAAAAAATAAATAAAGGGCACCCAATAATATTTGTTAAGTAAATGGTAATCTGTGGTACTGGTCAGTGGTGAAACTTGCCACTGTCAATCTAGAAAGCTATCCGTCACTGTTAAAAGTCTGCATGAGCACTTGTAGGGAATGCTGTAGAGAGTATTCCTACATCAGATAGAAAATTGTATCAATTCAATTTCTGGAATTGATCAATTCTAAAGCTAATGCTGCTGAGTTAGACTAGGACTTGGTTGGAAGTGGAGGATTAAGAAAGTTATCAGGGCAAGTCCGCCCTCATTCTGGGGACAATTAGAAGTAGAATGTAAATCACATAAATCCCTCCAATGTGTGGAATAAAGGTGACCTCTGCAAACAGAGAAATAAAAATCTGATGTGACTCAAAAATAAGAAAACATAGAATCCAATTTTATGTACATTACACCTCACCCAAGAAAATGTAATGTATGTATGGCCAGGAAGCATATAAAAAGTTGCTTCACATCATATGTCAGCAAGGAATGGAAAATAAAATAATAGCGAGATGCCACTTTATACCTACTAGAATGGCTAAAACCCAGGACACTGACAACACCAAATGCTAACAAGAATGTGGACTAACAGGAACTCTCGTTCATTGGTGGTGGAAATGCAGAGTGGTACAGCACTTTGGATTACAGTTTGGTAGTTTCTTACACATTTAAACATATCTTTATGATATAATTCAGCAGATTCAGCAATTGCACCTTTGGTATTTAAACAAAGGAGTTAGAAACATGTCCATACAAAAACCTGCACATAGATGTTTATACTAGCTTTATTCATAGTTGCCAAAACTTAGAAGCAACCAAAAAAAGGAAAGAAAAAAAAAAGAAGCAACTAAGATATCCTTCAATAGGTGAAAGGGTAAATATTACAGAACTAGAGGCCTGGTGCACGAATTCGTGCACCAGTGGGGTCCCTTGGCCTGGCCTGCAGGATTGGGCCAAAGCCAGCTCTTCAACATCCCCTGAGGGATACTGGATTGCAAGAGGGTGCAGGCCAGGCAGAGGGACCCCACCAGTGCATGATTGGGGCTGGGGAGAAACACAGGAAGTTGGCCAGCTGGGGAGGGACCAAGGGAGGGCTCCAGGGCATGTCCAGCCCATCTTGCTCAGTCCCGATTGGCTGGACCCCAGCAGCAAGCTAACCTACCAGTTGGAGCGACTGCCCCCTGGTGGTCAGTGTGCTGCATAGCAACTGGTCGACCAGTCGACTGTCTGCCCCCTGGTGGGCAGTGCACATCATAGTGAACAGTTGAGCGGCCTTAGCATATCGTTAGCATATTACAGTTTGATTGGTTGAACAGCCGACCAGTCGACAGGACACTTAGCATATTAGACTTTTATTATATAGGATATTATTCAGCACTAAAAATAAATGAGCTGTTAAGACTTAAAAAGACACAGAAGAACCTTAAATGCATATTACTAAGTGATAGAAGCCAATCTGAAAAGGCTACATACTGTATAGCTCCAACTATATGACATTCTGGTAAAGGCAAAACTATAGAGACAGTAGAAAGGGTGATGGTTGCCAGGGGTTGGGAGATTAGGAGAAGCATAAACAGGTGGAGTACAGAGGATTTTTAGGGCAGCGAAAACAGTCTGTCTGATACTGTAATGATAGATACATGTCATTTTTATACATTTGTCCAAACCCATTGAATGTATGACACAAAGAGTGAGCCCTACAATGGGTTCATTTTGGGTGTTAATGGTAAGTCAATATAGGTTCATCAGTTGTAACAAATGTAGCAACTTTGGTGGTGGTGGTGTGGGGGGTTACAATAGGGGAGGCCATACATATGGATAGAGGGGGTATATGGGAAGTCACCGCGCCTTCCCCTCAATTTGTGAACTTAAAACTGCTCTAAAAAAATAAATTTTTAATTTATAAAAAAAATGGAAGGTCCCTGAGAAGGCATCTAAATATTTTCATTTGGTAGACAAGAGGAAATCAGGAGTTGGGTCTCTGTCCTGGGAGTCAGATTTCATGAAGCAGGGCAAAAGAGGATTTTGCAAGGCAGAGAAGGCACAGGGTAGCCAAGAGGATTATTTAGAACTTGATCTTTAGCACCCAAAACAAAGCCAGTCCTTCAATCTCTACGGGTAACACACAAGAAAATGAACACATCATTCCAACACCAGCAGTCATTGCCTATGCCTGTGATTAGCTCCCTCCACCCCATCTACCACCGAGTGAACACCTTTAAATATCCTCCTGATTTTGCACACAGATAATTAAAGAATGCAGTTTGATTGCTCATCATCTGTTCTGTAGTTGTGAGTCAATGTATGGGATTTACACTCTGGCTGTGGTTCATCGCTGAGCATTCAATTCAGCAGGGTAATTTTCCTTTTCTCTTTCTACTTGGGGGTCCTAGCTCTTTAAATTCTATCCTTATTGGCAGGCTGTTGTCATGGAGAAAAATAACTTTAAGTAGCTCTTTGAAAAGCTTTGAGTTGCTGTTCCCTGCTATTTAAAGATCCCCCAGTAAAGCAGAAAGTACACTCTGCTTCCATATAAGGCTCTGCCACTCCAAGACAAGAGCGTCACTGGGGCTTGGTTCTAGGTGCTCACAGCAGAACAAAACATGTCCTGGGCATCTGAGGGTCACCTTCACTAAGCATGTCTACCCAGCTTGGGAAGGCAAAAGAAAATCAGACATCAGAAATCCACTATGTGAAAGTTTTAGACACCAGGCTCCCGTGTCATTATGAGCTGAAGTAAATGAGAGAAGCCAAATTTTATAATCCCCACTTATTTGCCTCCCTTGTGAAGTATTTGCTCTATGTGGCCTTGGAATTAATTGGCCTAATCCATTTCCTTGACACCTCCTCGTCAAATACTCAGTATCTAAAGCTTTCTTCATTTCAGTTCACAAGCATTTCCTAGACACTTAAAATATGTCTAGCTCCTGCTTGGACACTGTAGGGATACTGAGGTATCGAACAAAGTCTCAATAGAGTAGGATTTGAGAGATGAGACAACACAAATAAATAGACGAAACACCAAGTGATAGAGAATATTAGTGATTCCCAACTTTAGCTGATGATTGGACTCCATTGTGAAGCTATTTTAAAGACACATATTCCCAGGCCCTTGCACCTAACCTATTGAATCAGAAACTCGGGGGGCAGAGCCGGGGTGAGGGAAGAATCCTCAAGGTTCTGCCCCAAGTTCATGTCTGAGTTCTTTAAGACCTCTGACAAGAACAGCCTCTGGATCCTCAATTTTCTCATCTGTAGAAGAAGAGAGGCACTCTAGATATCCTCTGAAATCCCTTTCTCTGACACTATGATTTTGTTATTTAAAGTACCAGTAAGTATGGTTTAGATAATAATCAATCTAAAATATCAAAGAGGGCTTCATGGACAAAATGGAACTTGGAGGAGCAAAAATATTCCACGGAGAGCACAGTGGCTCTTGGTATGGACTTTAGAATCGGACAGTCTTGTATTTGAATCTCAGTTCTGCAATGAACTGGCCAGATGACCTGAGCCGTAATTTAACCCTTCTAATTATCAAGCTATTATTTGTAAAATGGTGATAATAATAGGACCTACTTCTTGGAGTTGTTAGTAGGATTCAAAGAGACAATGTATACAAAGCACATAGTAACCACCCAATGGTTATTTTGAGCGCTATTCTCCTTCTTATTGGTAAAGAGAATAAGGAATTCCACCTGGAGCAAAAGATCTTGGGCAAATGCATATAGATTGTAAGGAGCATGGCATGTTAGGCCGAGGGGGAGAAACTGGCTTGACTTTGTTAGGAGGAGAGAGGTAAGTTTGGATCGCACGGGCGGGGTTAGATGCTCCAGTTTATTGTGCAAACTACTTGGCTAAAGAAGACCTCTTCACTCCCTCCAGACAGACGCTTCCTCACTTCCTTGTGACCACACACTATTAAAATGATCCCTCAGCATCATCTCTTTAAGCAAGAGCTTTCTCTCATCTTGCACAGAAAGAATCCAGATGGTGCCTCCTCATATAATTGATCTAGTTATGCCAAAGTGGACCATACACAGAACAACCTACTTCAGCAGAGCAGGAAGGCACAAGCCTCCGTAACCACAGCTTTGAAGGAGGTGTGTCTGGCATGGAGATGATTCGGCCTTTCGCTGGGGTCAGAAAGGCTGGGTGGCAGCCAGATTACCACTTGGAAGAAGAATCTGTGCTCACCATTGTGTTCACTGTGGATAAGTTCTCTCCCTGTCTGAAAGTGAACTCATTCTTCAGTGAACCTGTGGCCAAATCTAGTTATGTCCAGGTTCTAGGGAGGAGTTCATGGGGAAAAATATCGTAGAGAAGTAATCAGGGGTACTTAAGGGGTTGGGAACTTAGAAAGTTTTGTCTTCATTTATAAGTGCCCATGTATTTTAAAAGTAACATCATTCTTGGTTTCAATTTATTTACATTTGATAACCAAGTGAATCATTTACATAGTTTTTCTTTTTAGTTATCGAAGAAAATATGTAGCCCACTTGAAAAGGGGGATTTTCTACTTTTAAAATGAAATATTCAATCTCATTCAATAAATATTAAGTTTGAAAGGAATGACTTTAGAGATTGGCTGAGTTTGAGAGATTGTTCTATCTTTGCATCATTCGTTTATTCATTCTATTATTTACTGAGTGTCTAATATACGCGGGAAACTTTTCTAGATACCAGAGCAGTGATTCACAAGTGAGTGAAATCATGGATTCTTGGGCCCCCATTCAGAGATTTTCTTTCTGTAGTTCTGGAGTGAGGCCCAGAATGAGAATTTTTAGCAAAGCTCTAGTTGATGTTGAATGATCAGACTATGCTCTTAGAAACACTTGTAGAGAAGATGCAAAGATGAATAAGGCAATGTTTCAGCTTCAAGAAATTTACAGGGTTCCATCGAATACCTTTCAAGGAGCAAAACACATTTCCCTGCTGCCAACTTTCATCCCTCCTCTCTCCCCAGTGGAGCAGGAAGGCACTTATTCAACCCACGTCTGTATACTCTGTACAAGGCACAGCACTGGCACCATGATAGATAGAAAGGTGAAAAAGAAAGACTTCTGCCTTCTAAAAGGGTGTATTTATGAAGCTCAAATAATTAAAATTTGCTATGGCAGTGAGCATAGGCTACCCTCTGACACATATGCATCTTATATAACCGGCCCATGTGGGAAAGTTCCTTGTCCCAATTCAGCAGTCCCTTAAATAAGGGCATAAAATTACTTTCCAGAAGTTCATTTGGTGGGTGGGGGAGAAAGTGGAGAGGGGACAAAGGAAAACATGTAGATATTTATTTAGCCACTATTCTGTTTCGAGCACTGGGCCAAATTCTCAGGAGGAATATAAAAATTAAAAGTGAGATGATGTTTTCAGGGGATTTTAATATTCAGATTGTGTTGGTTAGAATCCATTTGGTTCCCAGGAACAGTATAACAAATTAATAGTGGTGTAAATAATAAAGGTATTAAATTAAATGGCATTAACAAGAAGCTGGAGGAGGACCATTCCAGAGCTGGCCATCAGCTCTCTGTTGTCAAGAGCACTGGGTTGGCATCTATCTCCAAGAGTCCCTTGGATTTCCATTTTGTTCACAAGATGGTTGTGTAGATCTAGACCAGCCGTGGGCAAACTACGGCCCGTTTGAAATGAATAAAACTAAAAAAAAAAAAGACCGTACCCTTTTATGTAATGATGTTTACTTTGAATTTATATTAGTTCACACAAACACTCCATCCATGCTTTTGTTCCGGCCCTCCGGTCCAGTTTAAGAACGTATTGTGGCCCTCGAGTCAAAAAGTTTGCCCACCCCTGTACATCTTTCATAACCTCATCCAAAGCAATGGCAAGGGAAGAGCCAAGGCCATACGAGGGCCTCCACTTATACCTTGGTCCTTTGTCATGGAGGCTGTGCCTTTCTCATCTGATACCAGTATATTTCCCCTCACTTCTCAATGGCTAGAACTGACTCACAGTCTCATCCTTAGCTGCAAGTGAGGCTGGGGAAAGGAGAGATTGTTGGTTAGCCAGCTAACATTTTTTTCAACAGAGATGAAATGATTATAAAATTCTAAGAATACTATATTTTTTAGCCAATTAGTCAATTGCATGAGTACTTCTGGAATAAAGAAAAGAAAGGAGTACACATAGTATGCAGGGGAACTTAAAGAGGGACAGAGAGACCTATTAGAATATAAAAGATGAGGCAGACTTAATTGATAGAGAATAAAGGGTAAAGGTCATTCAGGTAAAAAAAGAAAATCAGCAATGGCATGAAATGATCTTGTAATATCATTAGTACCAAGGTTATAGTCTTGCCAATATTTAGATCAACATTAGGCTAATTTTCTTATTTTTCATGCTAGATCATTTTAACTTTAAATAAATTATATCTTTTTTTTAATGTGTTTGTGATATTTCTTAAGCAGTGCTCCAACTGTTTAGACAAAAATGGATGCAAGTCAGGCCAATCACATCACAGAAGTTTCATTTCATAATGCGAATAGAAAGAGATAGGCATATTCTTTCCATTCAAATAATTTTTTTTAAATGAAGTTTTACAAGTATCTGTGGGGAGGTGTACTGAGGAGGGATGCTAGTGCTAGATATCAACCACCAGTGATATTTCAAGCTTTGAAGGCACCAAAATGCTGAGTTATGAGAACTCTAAGTGTAGAACAACCAAAGTAGGAGATATAATGTGCCTCTAAAATCTGCTGGATAGATGGAGAATAGCAAAGCCTTTGGTAAAGGAATACTTGATCTAATGTAGTATCTCTTTAGTAACTCCAGTTATTCTATATCTCACCCTCATGTTTCTTTTCTTTTTCAGTCTTGTTCAAGCTCACAATTATTTTATTGATGTGTTTGCTTACCTGGTTTTTGTTATCTTTCCACCTACAATAAAACCCCCCTCAAGACAGATATTATATTCTGTTTTTAAATTTTTTTAAAAAAGTATATCTTTATTGATTTCAGAGAGGAAGGGAGGAGAAAGAGTAGAAACATCAATGAGAGTGAATCCTTGATCATCTGCCTCCTGCACACCCCCTACTGGGGTTTGAGCCTGCAATCCGGGCACATGCTGTTGACCGGAATCGAACTCGGGGCCCTTCAGGTTGCAGGCTGACGCTCTATCCGCTGAGCCAAACCAGCTAGGGCGGATATTATATTCTTGTTAACCAATGTATTCCAAGTGCTGGTTACAGGGCCTGTAGACTCTCAGTGTTTATTAAATAAATGCAGGAGGAATAAACGTTCCTATCTGTTAACTAATTTTCTAGACACTTGAAATCTACAAAACTGTCCAGCACTGGCTGTCCTTCCACAGGCCCATGTTGTGTATCGAAAGAAGAATGCTACTGGGTGTGGAACATGTTCAGCAAACAGAATACATCAAACCAAACATCGCCAGGCAATCAGTAAAAGAAGAATCATTACTCCAGCACCTACCAAACTATGCCAGTGGGTTGGCTCACATTAAGAGAAGCTGATTCATTATCAGCTGTCACCCCCTAGTGGTAAGGATTAGACTTATCAGGGCTCCACATTTCAGCTTCATTTCAAAAGAAAAGTCAGAGGCTTTTGCAGAAAAGTGCCTTTGCGACCAATTTCACAACCTTTGAATTACATAACACACACACACACACACACACACACACTCTGAGTTGTACCTTCCCATAATGATCTGTTTGTTAACTTACTGGCAAACAGAGCTAGAGATGAAAATAACTTGCTTAAAATTCCCTTTGAACCTCGTTTGCTTCTGTCATTTCACTTGCTTTGGAACCCTTTTCTAAGAAAGATTCTAAAATGGCTATTTATTTTCAAAGTGTCTTAAAGAAGAATATTAATTTTCTATTTAAACTTTGGCATGACATAAATAGATATTCCAGAAAGAAAGAAAACCATGACAGTTACCCTAAAGCTCGATATAGATAAACTTTTTTAAAAAATTAAACCTTTTTAAACTTTGGCATGACATAAATAGATATTCCAGAAAGAAATAAAACCATGACAGTTACCCTAAAGCTTGATATAGATAAACTTTTTTTTAATTTTTTTTAATTCTTTAAAAAAAATATTATAATAAGTATTACTTTTTTTTTGCATACAAGTTCTTTGGTTGATCTCTTCCCACCAACCCACCCTCCCCCAAACTTTTTTTAGATGAATTTCAGCAAACTACATGTTTTTTAAAAAAACAATATTAAGCTCAGCCAAACCAGTACTTACAAATCATTAGTTGCAAACAGCCGGTGGCTTAACTGAATTCGACATTTCCCTTCCTCCACCCAATCCTAGCCCCCAAAACACCCACAGAGACCTATATTTATATCTATGGGTATAGACTGAGGAAGGCTTTTAAAAATAAACCATTTAAAATGATCCCTAATTCCATTTCAATTTGGCATTTGACTCTCCCTCTTAGCTAAATAGAGTTTATAGTGGGTTTATAAGAGAATTTAAAGTAAAAATATCATCTATAATAATAAAAGCATAATATGCAAATCGACTAAACAGCTGAACGGCTGAGCGACCGTCGGGATGAAGCCAGGGCTGTGAGGGCCTAGGCAGCCGGGGCTGCGAGGGCCAAGCCCCTTGCACGAATTTTGTGCATCAGGCCTCTAGTCTGCTTATAAAACTTGTTTGAAATGTGTGATGTGTGTGTATGTGTGTGTGTTTCTGTGTGTATTAGCAACATTTTTGAGCATCTATTATATACCATGCATTGAACTTGGCATATAACCTTCCTAACAGACCTATGAAATGAACATTATTATTATCACAATGTTACAGATGAGCCTGTCAACTATATTACATTCCTGGCACGAAGTTACCAATTGTGGATACTAGATTTTACTAGATTCCAATTAGCTGTCCTTTTAGCAATGCTATTTTCAGTTCATTGGCACTACTCAACAAGTAGGAACCTAGTAATTGCAATAACATTGGTCATCCAGTGCTAGACAGTATTCAAAGGCTTCAGGAAATATTTATCTCCTAATGACTAAAAACAAATGAAGTGTTCTGCGTTAAGAAGTAGAGAGCCCAATTAATGCCTAACGACTGATAGGGCATCAATATCATTTATGTTAATGTTATATATTTTATATGCTAGAACTTTATTTAACCAAATTATAAGTATTACTTGTTGTTGCCACTTGTTTTGGTTTTCTCTAAATAAAAAGTATAGCACCCTGGGCTGCCTTTTGGATCACAAAACATAGATAATTTAATTAAGGATTTTAGTTACTTTTGTACAGTAAGCCAAGATTTTATCCTATTAAATTTGTGTGGCCATTGGAACTTGCCAATCTGTCCAGAAGAAAATTCCCATGGTCTGGAAAATTGGCTGCTTGCCTGATGGGACTGCAAGTAACCTGCTAATTGTAGTATCTTCTCTAATACACCAGATGGCGGTGGCTCGTTTATATGAATGTAAGTGAACCTCACAAAGATGTTCAGACGAGTATCAGTTAGGCTGGTAAAGAAAGAAATGTTAGTATTAAAGTATTCCAGTATAGAAAAACCAAACACTAAAGAGATAATAATTTCCCTGAGCCTCCAGTATAAAACACTACTTTTGAAGCATCAAGGAAAAAGAAGTACAAAATGCCCTAGGACTGTTAGAATGGGTAACTTATCTTGTACTAATGCTGAAAAATCATTTTGATACAATTCATCTTTCATTGAATATTTCAGAAATGGCATCCTATCTGAGCATGCCATTAACACACTTGGCTTATGGGAAACAAGACAGAGTAGACTGAGTCCATAGGTTTTTTTAAAAAGGAATTTGTTTTTTTTGCAATGGAAGGATTCAAGCATTGCCCAGAGTCTGGATGGAAATGTGGTAGTAAAGATCCATGATAAAACAAAACAAAACAAAACAAAAATACTCCCATGCTAGTTAAGGGAATGGATGAGAATTGGGACTGGATTTATTTCTGGTGCTCAAGCCATTCCACATCTCCCTTGATTGGGCACAAGCCATTTCCCCATAGTCTTTGTCAGGTGAGGTTAAAAGTCTACAGCACTTCAATAGTTCTAGCTTCTATTGTTGTTTAATCTTTTGGAAATAGGCTACTAAAATTACTCAACTCTTAGGTTGGTGAGCCTTATGCTATTCCGGATTTCTAAGCCTATTTCAGCACTTATATCCTAGCAAGCAATGAATACAAAAGGACTAAGGCATCTGTGAGGCAAAAAGTAAGACCTCTCTTCATTGGGAGTAACATTAAAAAGGTTAAGTTCATCAGAAAATAAGTTACCTGCAAACTCTAGGAAACCTGGGCTCTAGTCTCACCATCACCTGGGTAGTTCTTATGTTTTCTCTGGACCTCAGTTATTTCACTCATCAGACACACAAACCCACTCATCACATGTCTAATAGTCCTTCCCAAATCTCCTCAGCAAAGTCTATAGTGTATGTAGACTCTATACCTCACCCTCCTTCTCCCTAATCACTCCTTAAGACAATTTATCTATTGTTTTTCCAGTATACCAATTACCAATTACAAATGGTCTTATTTATTTGTTCACTTATTTATTGTCAATCTCTCCTTTGCAGGAGATCAGGGAAAACTCTTCCTCTACCCTTTTAGGTTCTATTCTGAGGGTCCTGGAAATTAAACTCAGAAAAGACAGATTAACAGGAGAAAATAGTTTATTTCATATACATATGAAAGGGCCTCAAGAAATGAAATGAAAATCTTAAAAACACAGTTAGATCCAGGAGCTTATGTACCATTTTAACAAAGATCAATAAATTTGTGAAATAGTGACAGAAAGGAAAAGGGATTAAGGCATTAAGGGCCAGTAAATTCTGGGAAGGTAGATATATGGGGGAAACTAACAGGAGATAAGAATTGTTTTAGTAACATTTATTTGTTCATGTTTATCTTGGCACAGTCTTCATCTCAGTTGATAAGGGCTCTTTTGTTCCTGCTGGTATGGGTGAGGGGAGAGGGGATACCTTCACAGAGGAAAATTTACACCCTGACTTTAGACAGAAAAGGTCAATCTGTATGCCAAAGTGGCATATTTTGGGGTAGCCTATTCTGATCTTTCTCATCTTCTAGAACACACACTCTGAAACATTTACAATGCACTCAGGAACCCATCTTGTTCAGTGCTCTATCCAGAGGACCTACAACAGTGCTTGGTACCTGGGAGGACGGAAAATGTAATGTTGAATACGTGAAAGAATGGATCTATGAATTTTTGCTCTTCTACAAAAAGGTTTTCTCCAATGTCTTTTGTTAACAGATGAGTTGTGAAAAGAGGAGGCTCTCCAGAGTTTGTGCTCTGCAATGGTGACACTGATTTTGTTCTGATTGCTGGTAAACTTCCTTGCTTGGGTGACTAAGGTCCCATTCCACCATCCTTGAACTGATGAAGACTCGCCTGCTCAATGTGGGGCCAGTTCAGGGCAGTTTTCTGAGTAGATAAAGGAATTGCCTGGGGGGGGGGTCACTGCTTGCCCTCATTGCTGACATTCTTGATGCCTCAGTTCAATTTGCTTTGAATCTTGTTAATATACCAGAGAAAATTCAAGGACTCTTGAGCTATTCAAGCCCCAGGGTGAATAAATTCATCAGGCTCTTCCTCAGAGGAGGTATTTAGAGCAGGAACAACACACAGTCTTTCCGTATCTAAGACAATCTTCATATGCATATTCTAGTGGCAGACCAGCCAGTCCCACCAGTACCTCTCCACCCATACATAACTTGATTTACTCTCCATTTGATTTTTGTCTGCCCAATTTAGAGGGAAGAAAAGACAAATGTTTGGTGTTTTTGAAGGATCATTTGAGCATGCTTAGAACTAAAAGATATCATACTGATCATCTAATACAGTGTTTCCCAAACTTGTCAAAACACAAGAATCACCGAAGGTGCTGGTTAAAAAACAATTCTCAGGCCTCACCCTGCTGATTTGAATTCAATAGGCTGGGGTGAGGCAAGGGATCTCTGTATGTTTAACAAGTGCCACAGGTGATCCTCATGTTCAAGCAAGTTTGAAACACCAAACTGATACAACCCTTTCCATTATCAGATGAAGACACTGAAGCTTAGAAAGGCCTGGATGATCATCTGGGTTACATGGCTCAAGAATCTTCATGTTCCTTGACCTGGATTCTTACTCTTACCCCAACCTGCCTCCACTAAACTCCATCCCCCTGAAACAAAAACATTAAAACCCACCCAACAGGAGAATTGAGTACCCAAAAATGCTCCCTCAGTGTTTCCAATGAAAATGTTGGCTGACTTCTTTCAATATTCTCTTATTGTGAAACACTCCCCCTCCCCCCCCCAAAAAAAACAACAACAACAACAAAACTCTCCACTCATAATGTTGTGTGTGGTCCAAATTAGTATCTTGAAAAAAGCAAATGGCATCTCAGGACGTTCTCTGGACTGGTCTTAGGGCTCTGTGGAGTTAGCCATCAGTGTCTTAAATCCTAACCTAGATCCTCATCAAGTATCACTTGGCTTAGCTGGTGAGTAAAGAATCCAGTGAGGTAGGTGTTTAGAGCAGTTTTTTCATCATCAGGAACTAAAAACAATTACCAATCTGCTTTCACTAATGTAGTCCATCTGTGCATGAGCAATTTGTGTGGTTTTTCCTAAGGACATCATATTCTCCATATTCTAAATGCTTACTACTCACCATAAAAAAGACAGAAATATTTAGCCAGCCCCAATTCTTATAAAACAGAGCTGAAAGCAGGTGATTCAGTTGACTTTAGATGGCTCAGCCTGCCTTAATGGCCAAAGTTGGTGAGTCATCTGTCTACTGTCTGAGGAAATTCATTTCAGGAACCCTGTTTTCAAAGACCCCCAAAAGCATACTAAACTCAATAATTAGTAATTTACTGCTTACATTTGAGTTTTCCAACCCTTTTTCTTCAACCTCCATTTTTATCCCTCTTCAAAGAAATACAAGATGAACTTAGAGCTATCAAGCAGTAGTTCCCATAAGGAACATTCCACATCTACAGTGAACTTTTATTTACTTTTGGTTTGATTTCCCTGGTAATCTGGGCTTTCAGGGGAAATCCAAAGATTGAAGTTATTTTGCTTGGGGGCAGATCCTTAGATTTGCTAAACCTCATGATGATAGAAAGTGAGTAGCAATAAATGCTTAGTTTGGATTTACTGGGAGAGTGCTCAATGTAAATCTTAGAATTTAAACTATTTTTGGCATGAAAAGTTTTTATACTATTTGGGATAAAGAAGTTATGTTTTCTATCTGGATTATCCTCAATATTATTGATATATTTGAAAGTCTTCCATGCCCTGAACCTTATCTTAATTGGCTATTACAGAATTACTCATCTCTTGTCATTATAATAATAATAGTTGCTATTGTTTATTGAGCATTTACTTTTTACCTAGCATTAAGCTAAGTTGAAAATATTGAGGTACTAATTTGCTCACAGTGGTCTAAAAAGACAGTTATTTTAAGAAGTTTTAAAATAATTATTTGTATAAGTAAGGGATTTAGAAGAAGAACCCAGAAAATATCACTGATCATTTTTCTGTGCTAGACTTGTGGGTATCAAGGCACACATTTCAGTGAAATACTTTCTTGAAATCAGACCAAGATGGAAAAGACTGAAGTTACTCCAAACTATAGGGCAACACTGACAAACCATCATCCCTAAGATTGCTTCTCGCTGTGCAGGGGTTGAGGCCGATAGAGTATTGGCTCAAATGCTTTGTGGAGCAGATGAGCATATGTGTGGGGCGAAATGAAATGAAAAATGTTCTCCTAAAATATTTTCTATTTGTTCCCAGCACCCATCAGTGCTAATCTGGGCAAAGACTGAACTCCTTGCCAACACAGCCCATTTTCAGAGAACCATGACGTCTAGCTTTGACTAACATCCACTCATGAACAATAGTACTGGAAGCTTTGTTCTTCTGTGACAAACAAATCACAGAAAACCATTCTAAAAGATAGTTTAAAGATTTTATAACACTTTCTTTTTACAGATAGGAAAGCTGATATCTGAAGAGCTGATTGGACAAAGATCACAATGTATATTTGTGGCCAAACATAACATGACCTGAGGTCTCCCATTCTTTCCTCTGTATCAAATCTTTTTTATTTTTAAGTGCTATCCTTGGATCTCAAGACCATATTACAGTCTCTCTTTGCACTGAGTATTTTTTTTAAACAAAAACAATAACAAAAAGAACAAGTGCTACTTAAGTCTCTCGTTAAAATGGCAAATGGAAAATTTATCATATGGTTATTTTTAGAAAATCCTCCTTAAAATATTACCTATTTTCACCTCATTCTTATATCCAGAAGCTCATTTTCTGTTTTTCTTTGTTCTTATCACTGAAATATTATTTTGTTGCATATACCCTTTGACCTAGAACTTAATCGTAGATATACACTCCCCAAAATACACTGGGATCTACATTGTGGTAATGATTAGAACCATTGAAAAACAAAATATATTCATTAGTTAATTGGTTAAAAAATTACTTTAGAGACATACATAGACTATGTTGCTGTTTTAAAAAATGTAAAGTTAAGTGTTTATATATATACATATTTGTTTCAACATAGAATATTCTGGAAGGATATCTAAGAGCAGTATTGTTTCGACTATTCACACTATTACTTGATAATAATTTCATAAGTAATAACAAAGAGCAAGTAGGGGGAAGGCCATTGTGTGTTTCTAAATCTGGGCCTGTTGGCCAAAATCAATAGATCTGACCTACTTGTGAAAAGGAGTTAGTCCTCCCAGGCAGGGCTGCTGGAACTGAAACTAGGGAAACGTGACAGAGACAGATGGTAAAACACTTGACTTTTACCAATTGTTTTGGTTTTCCCCTTTGGCCAAACACATTAGGAGCCATTTAAAAGGGAAACACTATAATTACACCTACATGATAAATTAAAACAGCAGCAAAACGATAGGATTAGACTCTTAATCCTCATTACCACCTCCTTAGAAGATGGGTGTGACAGCCACTCATTCAGGAATACACCTGAGGCCACACCTTGTTTGTCATATTACATCTTGTTTGTCAGATACCTTGTGCTTGGTGTTACAGCAGAAAGAAAAATAACCAAAGACATTCCACCCAACAAGCTATCCAGGTTAGCTGAGCCTTAGCATAAGGCCTGGAAACTACCAATGTCTCTTTCTCCTTGCTACTTTGGCAGCTTGAATTTTGGTGATGACTGATGAGTGATTCTTTATAAGGTGTCACCAAACTGGCATTTCCTGTTTTCTCTATAGATCTCTAATTTCGTGGCAAATAAAGCTTAAGGTAAAAACATCACAAGGGTTCATTCCATTCTATTTATATTATATTATTAATCTTAAAATAAAGAGGGTTTTCACGCTTCTCTTTTTAGGAAGATGGCAATCCATGGAAATGTAATCTTTTAAAACCTTTCTTAAAAGCAATTTCAGGTCTATAAAACAAGAATCTTAAATATGTCTTTACTTTTTGATCGAATAATTTTACACCTAGAATTCTATTCTAACCACATAATCCAAAAGGCAGGCAAGATTTAGGTACAAGGATGTTCTTCAAATTATTATTATCATAGTGGAATCATGCTTACTTTAAATAGTAAGAGTTAAATCAGCAACATTACATTCAGATGATGGGTAGTACAGTGTCATTGAGAACATTGATAATAAGATTCATATAAACTATGCACATATAATCTCATCTAATTTTATTATTTATAATCTTAACTGTCACTCTTTCTGAGATTTTGGGATAATTTTATGCTTTTCTATACTTTCTGAGTTTCCTACAATGACCATTTCTTTCATTACCAGAAAAACATAAATGTAAAGTGTCACTGATCTTCATGTGTTTGCTTAGTAGCTACCACTTTCCCATTGAGAATTGGTGATTGGCTTCAATCAGCCCTCACCTAAAAGGCAGCTCACACACCATGATGTCAGCATCACCACCATCATTCTAACCATGCCACCAGAAATGGGATTGAATCTGGGTAAGCTTCTGTGGTAAGCAATGCTAGAAACCCAGAACTTTAACTTTTCTCCAGTTCCAATCATGACTCCTAGTGGCAGGCAAACGTGTATCTTCAATCCAACTTAGTTTCTGAAAGGCAAAAGAGAGATGTCAAGCCCAACAGTAAGAAAGAAGCTCATTTCTCCCCTGACATTATAAGCTAAGTATTAAAACTTCCTGAGAAGTTAGAAAAATAGCACATTTCATGTTACTATATCCCAAATAAGTTCAACTGTGGAAACCTAAGACATGGACATCCAGAATTTACCCTGCAAAACACACACACGCACACAGAGTTTAAGAGTAATAGGTTGACCTGAACTTGTCACCAACAATTAGATAAATTTGTTCATCTTCTAGTTTATTTGAAAGGTCACAATCTAGTTTTACTTGGAGCTCAGACTAGTTCACCAATTAAGCCTGTGTGAAGGGAGCGCCAAAAAGACTCAGCAATTCTTAAGGAAGATTATTGTAAGCAATCTCTTCAAATGTTAAATATGCTTATAACAATTCCATTTTCAGTATAACAAAAACCGCTTTGAGTTCCTCAAGGCTGGGTGCTAAACAGCAATCAGTACTTATTTTGTCAAGACCAGCAATATGTGCAACAGGATTTCTCAAATGGGCCAAGGCTGAGATTGGGACATACTCTACTGAACCTGCATTTTAGGTGACAAGGACCACTCCACTTCTCACTCTGGGCATCCACTGGTTTATGTGGAAGCTGGAAGCTTCCTGGGAGAACTCAGTGTCCATAACTCAAGTTGACACATGCGTGCATTTGCGGTTGGAGGCAGAACCAATAGCACAGGGAGATGAAGAGCACAGAGGTGTGCTGGAGCCAGTTCCTGTCAGCTAAAGAGAACCCATTGTGCCTCTCCTCCCAACTCCCTGTTCAGCCAATGCACATTCGTAGCTTGAAACTAACCATGGTGTGAGCATGTACACCATGGAAAACAGCAAATGTTTTAAGTCAGGGCCTTCCCCATCCCCACTCCCCAAGCCAGATGTTAAACATTTACTAGCACACCACTGTGAGCCCTTGAAAGAGAACACATCTAGGGAATGAGTTGTCTGGAGTCACAAACAGTAAAAGGATGTGAGGCTGTGACTAGAATGGGTTTTGACCGACCAGTCCTGGGGGCCACTGTGGGTCCTAAGGGCCCCTCTATGGGCCCCTCTCATGTTGGGCTGGAAAAACAGGGCATGGCAACCAGCATGTATCTTTGAGTACATGTTACATCCCATGAGACCTTGAAAATCTAGTATTTCCAACTTCACAATAGCACTATCAGTACTCTTGCTGAAGAGCTGTGGTATGAGATGGAAATGCATATCATAATACCTATGTCCTAACATGTTTCCTGCTAGGTCCTGTCCCCCAGAAAGACTAAGCAGGAAATTAATTGCCTAGGATCAATCACAGAGCAAGCTAGGCGAGGAATGATCTAAAAATCAGTTCTCTGACTTACCCTGTGGTTGAAGTAATTGAGTTCCTATACCACTCTTGCTTTTCCATCACATTGGCCACTGTGATGTTCAATTAGAGTGAATATGGAATATCCTGTGTGTTTAACTCTCTCATGGCTATTTCTCAGCAACAGTAAAGACTGTTTTGTGAGAGGCAGGCAGCTCTGATCTATAACATTGGTGCCTTTTGCAGCAACAAAACCAAAGAAGAACCCCAACACAGGAGCTGCCCCCTGGCATCTGGAAGAGTGTTAGGGAGAGGGACAGGAGCCATCATTCTGCATTTCATAGATGAGACATTAGCAAATGCAGGGTGATTAGCAGGGCCAGTATTCCTCTGGGTTAACCCTGTGAAGTAATGCAAGGACACAATTACCAAGGCGGGATATAAAAGGAAAATTGCAAAGTGTAATGGGAGCACACAAGGAAATAGCATTTCTTGCTGGGAGAAATTGGAAAATTTCCCAGGGGGAAACTGATATTTGAACTGAGACTTAAAGGCTAAGTAGGCTTTCAATGATAAATATGGAGGAAGGGGGGTGTTTAGCAAAATGTATTGTAGTCATGAAAACAGTACAGGCAGAAGTACTGTTTTGTTTATATTGTTATTCCTTGTGTATTGTGTATGATGTTTTGACATCGTAAAAACCTTTCTGGCTGAAGAGAGACCACTGGTCCTGGAACTAACCAATTCTTAGAGGTAGCAAAGGGCATAGCAGTGAGCATGCCTTTGATATGCAAACTAACCAACCCAACGGCCTTCCTCCTCTACCTGGCTCCCCAGGAGGCAATAGTCTCTCCCTTAATCATCTCAGGTGCAGGTGCCAGGCAATTAGGAATCACCCCAAAGGCTTAGCGCCCTCTGAAATTATCCACCCTGGCCTATCCTAAACTGTTTACCCGGCCCTGCCTTGCTTTTCCCAAAGAAACCCCATTGAAGTCTCCAGTCTTGGCTTTCCCTTAGCTCCTGTCATCTGAACCAAAACCTGGCATTCCTCACATCTAACTAAGCATCTCATAAAAGAACATAGAACAACTGCAAAGGAAGAAAGTTGTGGGTATGTTCAGGAGACTCAGACTTGAGATGTGCATGTTTAGGAGAGAAGGCTGAGGGGCAGTTGACCAGCTCATGGAGGACCTGAACTGCAATGATGAGGAATAGACCACAGAGCCTTCTGAACAGGGCAGGAGCAGGTGCAGTTTGTGGTGCTGGATAAAGCTGGAGGTAGGGAACCAAAAGAAGTTGTTCAAGTCAGCCAAATGAGCTGGCACCAAGACACTGAGAGGGAGAAGGAGGAATCAAGGACTAGAGGACAGTGATATTAATAGAGAAAGCGAACCACATAGTCAGGTTTAAGGACAGAGGTGAGGGGTTTGATTCCGGAGTTATAAGAATAACACCTCTGGTATAGGCTTTAGTATCAAGGAAGGGATTCATCAGGCCTCTAGTTGAACTATAAGAGTTCTTTGCATCTTAAAGAAATTAGCCCTTGCCTATTATTTCCTCATTTATATTGTGAGTATATATTCACATGTGTCATATTTAGACATGATAGCTATATAAAAGTATTAAATGTTATGTAACCTAGGTTTTGCATCTTATTTAGGAAGATTATTCCAATCCCAAGAATAAAATCAATGTATTCTTTTCTTCTTTTAATTTTATGGATTAAAAAAATAACATTTAGAACTTTGATCCATCTGGAAGTTATTTTGTAGTAAATAAGTTAGGGTTTACTGTTTAAAAAACAAGAAACTCTCGAAACTGAAAAGCATCCAAGACCCAAAAGGATGGATTTCTAGATGTGATGTAGCAGGCAGTTAGGCTTAAATTAGTTGGAAAAGATCTTACAAAAAATCAACATTCACAGATGCCAACAGCCATTCTCTGGAGTCTCATTTCCTAAAGTGTTTCTGTGGCACTCCGGTTCCACAGGGTGACTACAGGTATTCAGCCAAAAAGTTTTCCACATTAAAGTGAGTTTGAAAAACTTGGGATAATTATTTTTAACTATAGGACAATTGAGATTCTTTAATATCATTAAGAGTCTCTAATAAGAGCACTTTTGGCCAATGGTCCATAAGGTATCTCGGGAACCAATGTTTATATCTGGAGCATGGTTCCTAGACTTGGTGAAGTCAGAAACACCTAGAGAGATTTTTATAACACATTGTGGAATCTTATTCCTGATTAATTGATCCCCAAATCAGTGAGGATGATATGCAGGAATTTTTAAAGCTCTCATTGGCTGGTGTTTTGAAATCATACTCCAGAGCAGCCTCTATCAAACAAGTTTCCACTAGAGAATTAGCCCTGCAAATAATTATTTGAACGGCTATTTTCTCAGTTCTCCCAAGAATGAAACATAGCTAGACTAGCACTGTAATTCATGCATAAGAGGGAAGTTAATTCATTGCATACAATGGATTTCTAAGGGCATTATGGCTTATTTCTCTCCCAAAATCCAGATCGAGAAAAGCTAGTCTATAATATCATACAATAGCTGCAATAGAAGTGGATATGATGCTTGCAAAAAAAAAATCCCCTTATACCTTACCACCTCTTCATCTCACATTCCTTACAAACAGAACAATAAATGTTGAACTTGGTAACAAGGATGTGTAATGGGATCAAAATTAAATTAAGCTTCATTGAACAGGCAAACTCATCTGCGGGTTTCTTAAATTAATAGAGTTCTTAGAAACTTGGTCTGATGAATTTTTTTGTTCTTTCTACATATAATATTGTTTGAATGAGCTGTTATAAAGACTCATTAATAACACGAAGTCGTTTATAATTAGATCTTATTTTTTTTCTTATCCTAACCTCATGCTCTTATCTTGTGTACAATTCTTTCTTTCCACCAGTGTCTCAAAAGAAAGTATAATATACTTCAGAGTCCATAAATTTCAATGCATTGTGCAAAACTAGGTGCATTCAATTTTAAAATTAAGAATTATTTTAATAATTTGAATAAGCTGATGTGTAATCATAGAGCCAAATATTATGCTTATTATTATAATTATTTCTCTTTCCAAATCAATTGGTTTGTAAGCTCAGAGAGTGCATTTCATTATATACTAATTGGATTCACAGAGCTGTGATCTCCTTGTAACCCTAATCCCTATTACAAACTCAAAAATCATCATTAAATTTGATTTACACATTCCTTTTGGGTAGCATTACCTACATTTCCCTAACGGCAAAGCTTTTCTATTAAAATCTCTTTCTGAACTAAGAATTCTAGTCATTTAGAATAACCAAGATGAACACATCTTACATTTTAGTTAGTTGGTATAAATGTTAACATTTTATTCCTAGCTAACAAAGCTAACTTTCTGTCAAAACCTAAATCATTAAAAACCACAATTCCCAAGGCAGATTCTGAAAAGCACTACTCCTGTGAAATGCTATGTGAAGATGGGGGTCTTAGGGTCAGATACATTTAGGAAATGCTGAAATTCAAAATATATCTTAGTAGCATAGCTTCTTTAGAACTCCTGCAGTTTTTTCTAGGTTTCTAGTCAAAATGTTTCAAACTCATTAGATGAGAAATTATTTTTGAATATCTTATTTTAGTGACATCCTGCAGAACATAATTTAAAAATTGCTGAGCTAGAGTAATATTTATAGAACATCTACTATATATATGTTAGTCTCACAATAAATTCATTTAACATGATAGTAAGTCTCTTCCTAGCTGGTGCCAACATACTGTGGGAAGAAACCATTCATGAATCAGGTCCAGATATTTCCTCATCAGACAACTAGTCATAGGAACTTCTTAAGAGACCAGAGGTGTGAATTGAGAGAGAAACAGTAGTAACAGGTATAGGTGCCATGGGAGTCTGAGCCAGCTGTTCATGCAACTTAGTTTAGTCTTCAACATTTGCTAAACTTCAATTACAAGACAGTTCTTTCTCTTTTTTGTGATCATGGATTTCTCTATGAACACCCAATTTTATGGGTTAGTGGATGAAGTAGTTAGACTTACCTCAGGATGGGCTACTTAGGTTTCATGTTCATGTGGTGATCTCTCTCAGTATTTCATCTGTAGTCAGTCCCAGTAGAAAGCTAAGAATTATTTCATAAATGGAGAATGATTATTTTCAGGGGGGCATGGCTTTGCTTTAAAATCCTAGGGATCTGCATTCTGATTCTCCTATTAGGGTATCTCAAAGCTCTGTACAGCATCACTAGCTACCAGGTCTGCTGGGTCACAAGGCTCAAATAGCAGTAGTCTCAAAGTTCACAGTAGTCTGGACCAGCTGCAGAGCTTCTTTTATTCAAGGCCCATTTAAAACTGGCAAATTTACACATCATTGCCTGATAATGGATCAGAGCAGCACACGCAAATGTGTGTATGTTGTCTTTAAAATCCAAAGAAAGCCAAATGTACCTTCCTAGTGATAAGAGTGTAAGGTATAGCCAATTGTCATCAATTTCTTAGGGGATATAACATTTACCAGGTCACTGAACCAGAGAAATTTCACCAAGATGGCATGCTTTGAAGTTTATGCAATGTTTCTCCCACCTCCAGCATGCAAATATTTTACCAAGGCATCTAAAGTACTTGTTACATCCTACTCACCTGGTTCAGTCAGCATGAGTTGTGTTGAGTGGTAAGACAAGCTTGGTCTCTGTGGACTAGATTATTGCTAAAAACTAGAATGTTGACATATCCCTGAATGAAGAGAATGAAGGTACGGCTGTTCTAATAGATAAAAGCAAACTGCTTCTGATGTTTTTGATTATTCAGAACAGAGGAGAAAATGGATCCTCACCTGTAACATCTGCAGTTGTAATTGCAATAATCCACTGTCATTATTTTAGATTCATCTGTATTCTGCAAGGACCAAACTGATGAGTTAACATTGATGTGAAATAAATCAATAGCCCTACAGCTTTCAAGAGTTGATGGTGGCACTGATCTTTGCAATCACTACAGGGATATAGTATTGCTTATTGTTTACTATTTGGGGGAAGCAGTTCTAAGGACTTCTATTTGGCCTTTCCTATCATTAAAGCCTTTATTATAAAGGCATGGATGTCAATATGGGGATGTTGCCAGTAGCTGATTAAATCTATTTCAATCATGCTTTCACAAATTAGTACAGTATGGTTTTGCAGATCTATTATACCAACTATAATATGAAATTTAGGTGGGAAATGGTTAAAATTCCATTTTCAACCTAAATTCCAAAGCCACTACTCTAACTGATAGAGACCTTTTGGGTCCTCAGGGATTTGTATCAGCTCAGACCAAGTGAGAAGTAACTCCTGAAAATGTTGGGATTTTATTTTACCTGCTATGGATTAACACTAACAAATGGCCACATATTCCTCTTTGAAATACTGGGTAACAGACTTACAGTACATAATTATGCTAGTGTTGTAGGATCCTTCATCAAGTCGACTAGATAGCCCTCCATTCACAAGACCCTCCGAGCTGGCCCAGGTTGGAAATTAGGGATGAGACCAGGATTGTTATGACTGTTACCAAACAAAATGGCTGCCTAACTATTTCAGTGCAAGGGACCTCATAATCAATTAGGTGCTACCAATGACATCAGTAGATATAACAATTCTGATTATTGCCCTGGTCCTACCACTCATTATAGTATCTACATTCACTTTGTCTCAGAAGTTAAGTGCTGCCCCTTGACTACCACTTCAGGATCCTATCATCCTCACTACAATTAAAGGTCCCTTTTCCATGATAACATTTCCCACCACCATCTCTGAACTGCAGAGAACAGCTACTGCAGAGCTTTCCAAGGATGCTTAACCTTTTTCTCATTGCCTTGTCTAATGTCATGTCCAATGGCTCTCTGAGAGGATATAGTGAAAGAATGACACATGATATAGCCACTCCAATCCATAGTCCTATCTTCCTAAGCCTTTAGATTCCTTCCTCTACGTTATATATATATAAAAAAAATCCTAGCAACTTATTTAATGTAGGCTGCCATTGATTCTAGTTTCTATCAACTAATAAATTGTTAAGCTACCTCAAGTTGCTTGAGTTAACACAATGAATCCAGAATTTCTGTTAAGTATCTCATGAGAAAATGTTGGCTTATTCCTAACTGGTCTAGTACATTTGCAATCCATTCCACACATATTCTCCAAGTTTCTGCCAATATAGATCAGCCACATAGGACAGTGCAGGTAGGGGGTGGGTCTTAAGAAAAAACAGTAATGCTCTGGCTTGTGAGGCCCAGTTGGTTGGAGTGTTGTCCCGTAAACCAAAAGGTCACCAGTTCAATTCCTGATCAGGGCAAACACCAAGGATGCAGGTTTGAACCCAAGTCAATCCCTGGTCGGGGTGCATATAGGAGGCAACCAATCTATGGTTCTCTCTCACATAGATGTTTCTCTCTCTCTCCCTCTCTATCTAAAATCAATAACATATTATTGGTGAGAATTTTTTTGAAAAGAAAAAAAAAACAGTAATTGCTTTAAGGCAATGTCATAAAAGAGTCTCCAAGCAAGGGGAAATCAGCATCTTCAATAAGAAAGGAAGAAGGCTCAGTGGGATTTGAGGCATTTAGATTTACCCATATTCACCTAAATTTGCCTATTCCAATTCTCAGGGTCTCAATCAATGCTCTATCACAAAATATATCTACCTTTACACTATAATTCAGCAGCCTGCAGAACTAACTTTTTAGTTTTAAGTCTATATTAACATAATAATTATAAGAAATAATGTATTCTTTTAGCACAGTCATGATTATGATTTTCAACTATGTCTTAACCCAAGAATTTAAAACTTTAAGCTTGTAAATTCAGAATTTACCATAGTCTCTTTATTATTATTCCTACCAGAACAATAAATTATAGTAGCCACTTGGTTTCCCAAAGACTTCCCCTCAATACATATTCTATGCCAAGCAAAAATAAATGAAAAAAGATATTTTGCCACTGTATGTCCTGAACTACCACTATCAGTTATCAATCCCTTTAAATGGAAGTAGACCAGATTCCCATCTTTGAGAGTTTGTTTTGAGAACTGCTTCTGGTATAAATGCTTTATCAGTCAGGGTTGAGTGAGAAAAACCGAAACCACTCTAGAAGGGACTATTAAGTGCCTACAAAACCTAATTATAGAACTAGGTTCTCATAAAACCACTGGAAGGGCTGGAAGAGAGAAAGTCAAGGAAGTTCATAATTTGTTTACAAGTTCACGGCCAATTTGTGGAAATTAGGACATTACTTCTGCAGTCCAGGCCTAGAACTCAAAAACCTACTAGTGACAGAAAAGATTATCAGATATTCTCTTTGCTTGCCTTTATTTCTCATCTTCCTTGCAGTTATGTGAGGCCATGGAAATGTGTGAAGCTATGCGCATCATTTCTGGGTTATGAACGCGAAATCCCACATGCAGTTCTCTAGTCTCTTAATTTTTGTGCCATGGTTTTCTAGAGAATACAAGTTTTAGTTTGTGCAGTTAGCAAGACAGTGGGAGCTCCATCAGCCTAGATCCGTGGTCGGCAAACTGCGGCTCGCAAGCCACATGCGGCTCTTTGGCCCCTTGAGTGTGGCTCTTCCTAAGCCTTAGGAGTACCCTAATTAAGTTAATAACAATGTACCTACCTATATAGTTTAAGTTTAAAAAATTTGGCTCTCAAAAGAAATTTCAATCGTTGTACTGTTGATATTTGGCTCTGTTGACTAATGAGTTTGCTGACCACTGGCCTAGATCCTTAAATAACAATGGGAAGCAGTGGTGGACATCAAGTATTTAAAAGAAAAAAATCTCTGTTCTGTTAAGCCACTTAGATTTCAGGGTTAATTTGTTGCTGAAGAATAACCTAGGTATGCTAACTAATATGGACGCTATGGTCACAGCTACCTATAGCACTGAAGTGATAGCTTGCAGGGGATCTGAAGGTTGCTGCAAAATTCCACATCTGCCCAAACTAATTTATTTGCCTGATGTTGCAAAAAGAAGAAGATACGTCTCTGTTTCCCTCTGTCTTCCAAATCACATGAGTGCCTCTCTTTGGCAGATCTAAACTGGGACTCAATTTGCAGGGGATTCTGAGAAATATAGTTTTAAGGCTTTTAGTCCTTGCATATATGGAGATAACAAAGAAGGTGGCAAATCTATGCCATGTTGTGGAGAAAAAGAAACACACATACATTCTTGGTGGGGCTGTAAACTGGTGTAGCCACTGTGGATAAAAGTATGGTATGGAGATTCCTCAAAAAATTAAAAACAGAACTACCATATGACCCAGCAATCCCACTTCTGGGTATTTATCAAAAGAAATAAAAATATTACTTTTAAGAGATATATGCACTTCTGTTGCATGCAGCATTATTTACAATAGCCAAAAGGTGGAAGAAACGTTTTTAAATGTTTATATGTTAAAGCTACCCTTCCTGTACCAGGAGGGTAGAAGGCATCTTTTATCATCAGAGAAAGGGAATTTAGGGCAACCAAAGCTGTATAAACAAGCCTTGTTCCTCTTTAGCACTTTACTACTCTAACCCAAATGCCTTTGTATTGTCAATTCTTCATAACTTTATTGTTTCTCTGTCTAAAAGGGGTAAAGCTCCCTGTTTTGGTCAGTTCTTTGAGTCTCATGTCTTTATTCGGGCTCCCATATGTACACATTTGCATACCTAAATAAAATTGTTTTAAATCTTGTTAACCTCTCTTTTATTAGGGGGAGGGGGGGAGAAGTCTCAGCCAAGAAGGGTAGAAGGAAAATTATTTTTCCTCCCTATAATAGGTCTGAGAAATATCAGCAAATGTCCCAAGGTTTTTATTAAGATGAGCATTTTTTCCCTTACTTTCCATGCCAACCTTTTAGAGGTAAAGTCTGCAAGAAAAAACTTTAGCTGAATCAAACATAGCATTAGCAAAGAAATGAGAATGGACATTTTTGCTCATGTTTAGAGCAGCTTCTATTTATGAAAGGCTATTGAATGTTTTATCCACTGGAATCATTACTGGCATTTTTAAAAAATGACGACTGGGGCACAAAGTACTAAAATCATCTACTCCAAGCACTTCAGACAGGATGCACAGTAACAATCAGCATTAGGCTGATGTATTAATAAACATTGTAATGACACAAAATAAGGGGAAAGAATAGTATGTTTACCTAAAGTAGATTCAAGGAGTTGATGACTAATGTTAAAATTTTAAGGAATAATGTAAGTAGCCATTTGGTAAACGAAGTAAGTACATTTATTGAGGTTGATTCTCTTGAATAAGAATACACATTTTAATATTGTTTCCAATAATTCTTTTGCTCAAAAAATATGTCTATTAGATCTCAAATCTTCTGAAATTCTCTGGGTTACTGAGCTATAGAAGGACACTGCCTTCAAGAGTTCTTATCATTGATTTCAAGAAGCACATGAAATACAGTAATTACCTCATGCTGTATAACTCCTCTCTCTCTCTCTCTCTCTCTCTCTCTCTCTCTCTCTCTCTCTCTTTCAATATGTCAGTGTGAATAGAAAAAGTTTGTTTTGAGCTGCAAGTTGCCACCTAATGTTTCAGGATTTACTACCTCTCAAAAATCTTTAATCTTTAATCTATTTTCTGTAATCAAGAGATTGGAAATAATAGTCTTGCTCATCAAGATACCAGACTTGTTTTGTTTTAGGTTCAGTATTAGAAAAATATGGAAATATTTCATATGAAAGAATTCTTTAGAGAATGAATTCTTTAGAGAAAATTCTTCCCTTTCTCTTATTAGAAAAACATTACTTGAGTAGAAAATAATCATTATTCCACCAAAAGTAATTTCTTACATTTAGCTTGCTCTATGTTGAGCTTACACTATTTTAGTTTCATAGTCAGATGTTGTTTTTTTTTCCTGGTAGTCTTTCATCTGATCAGGGGAAGCCTAAGACACTTGACCTGTGTTGGGGACCTGTCCTGGGGGAGGGATTGCGAGATTTACATGACTCAGAGCTGAAGGTGAGCCAAGAAATAGCACCCAGAGTGAAACCAAAATGAGAAATTGGGTAATCAAAGTAGTAGTCCAAAAGGCACGATAAGAGAATCCAATTTGGAGTAGAATGGAGTAATTTGAGGCTGACCAATGATTCCTTCAATAACTACAAACACTGGCTATGATATAGAATCACCTGTCTAAAGACATCAGACAGCTGTTACGTCAAAGAGGACTAGAATGCTAAATTTTTCAAGAGGAGAGAACTCAGCTCTCAGGCAATCACATCATTTTTTCCCTTGGGGCATATGCAGATTCTAAAAGATTGGAAATCTGATATTTTCTCAGGCTGCTATGGGAAAGAAAAAGCAGCAGGGGTTGTAATGGTCTGGTGGGGCTTTAGAGATGTAATTAAAGGCTTGAGAGACCTCAACTACACAACCTCTTAATGTATGTGCCAATTTCCTGAAGCTGTGAGGGCAGGTAAGCAGAAAACCTCTGAAACACAAAGTCTCATTTTTTTTCATAGACAAATGTTACTAGGGAAACAAAGAGTAGACTTTAGGACTTGCAAGCTATGTCAAAAACCTCTGAAAATTAGAGAGAAGTTTTCCCTTGTTTTATAATGCTGAAGAGACAAAGATTAGATCCTGCCAGTGAGTGGGAGACCAACGAACATACCAGGCATTTAGTTGAAAACCCTGAAGGACAACACCATAGTCACAGAAAGAAATCAGAGGTAGCCTTACCCTTACCCGAAGTAAAAGTCAGCCTCAACTCAGGTCACTCTATGATTGGTTTAAGATGGTCAGTCCCAATTTCATCTGCCTAGTAAAGGAAACAATAAACCCACTATGAAGGGGGGAAAAGTCATTTGGAATTACATGATTTTTATACACAATGATCAGCACTCAATAAAAAATTTATAGACATGCTGTGAGTCACTTCAGTGAAAACCTCAAGAAAAAGACATTCAATAGAAATAGAACCACAGGTGACAGGGATATTGGAGTTAGCAGACAAGGACTTTAAAATAACTGATAAATACATTTAAGAGCAGATAAAATAAACTTTTAAATGGAGAAATTTTTAGAGAATTATGATCTGCAGAAAGGAATCAAATGGACATTTTAGAATTTAAAAATATACTATCTTCTATTTTGGGCTTAATAGAGATTAAACACAGAAGACAGGATTAATGGACTGGAAGAATTGTCAATAGAAAATATCCAAACTGAAGCACAGAGAAAATAGTAATGGAAAATATAGATAAAAGTGCAAGAGAGATATGGGACACAGTGAAAGGTAGAACACATATAATATGAACCCCAGAAGGACAAGGAGAATGAGACAGAAGTAATATTTGAAGACATAATGGCCAAGGATTTTACAGATTTGAAGAATGGTATCAACACACAAATTCATGAAACTCTGCCACAGATTTAAGAAATAACCATAAGCAACATAAATAAAAAGAAAACCATACTTAGGCACATCATGATAAAACTGCTGAAAGCTAAATGGCAAGGCAAGGGAGAGAGTCGAGATACGTACCCAAAGACCAGAAACCAGGGAACGGCTCTGTAAATAGAAAAAAAGAGGATGGATTACCTGGATGATCCACTGGGTGGTACACTTGGCAGTGTATTTCTGAGTTGGAGGTGAGAGCCCTTGGGAATACAGAAACAGTATAACCTTGAGCTTCATTCTTAGTTCACTTGTGTTAAGAAGCCTAAAAAAAATGATAAAATCCCAAGCGGTTTTTTCACTAATTAATTTGAGTCCCAACCAGCTTTTTCTCTATATATGATAGCCAATAAATTAATTTATATAATTTGTTATTTGAGAAACACTGTAAGTTTCAGGAGGGGTTTGCTTGTTGCTGGGTATCCTGAATCTGTAAGGACTGCTATCCCTGACTTTCTCAGCCAGGAGCCCAGCCTTGGAAAAACTGAGTTAAAGAAGGGAAGATCCAGAGAGTATATCAATATTACCGAGGGGTACTTTTTCTCCTCACTTTTTACAGGAGTTAATCAGAAATTCGGATAAGGGATGGTGAGAAGAGCACCAGTAATTGTACCTTGAGTGACTTCCCATGTATATCTGTGCTCCCGATTAGGAATCACTTCTCTATGTTGGTGCAAATGAATTATGCAGAAATCCAAGTAAAATGTAGAATCCAATTCAATAGCTCTGGGGTGGGACCTTGTATTCTGCATGACTAACAAACTCCTGAGTGATGCTGGAAACTGCTGGTCCATAGATTCTTTTGAGAAGCAAAGGTTTAGGCCAGCCGTGGGCAAACTATGGCCCGCGGGCCAGATCCGGCCCGTTTGAAATGAATAAAACAAACAAACAAAAAAAGACCGTACCCTTTTATGTAATGATGTTTACTTGGAATTTATATTAGTTCACACAAACACTCCATCCATGCTTTTGTTCCAGCCCTCCGGTCCAGTTTAAGAACCCATTGTGGCCTTCGAGTCAAAAAGTTTGCCCACCCCTGGTTTAGGCGCACCCCAAATCACCTAAAATATTGGCCACTCTGGCTATTAACTGTGAGCTGCTTTACAACAGAGGGTCTTAAATTATCCTAAGAAGAGAGAGGTGTGCCAAGTGGTAGCACTTTTGAAATGTTTACCAAAGTATATTTTGAGCTCTAAGGACTGTAGTTGCAGAAGATGTTAATGAATGTTCCCTAAAAGAAACAGTTCCTTGGCCAAATAAATTTAAGAAGCATTTGTTTACATTCCCCTCCCCTGGGAAATTCACAGCTCACATTTGCATTTTAACGATTCTGAACCACCTGCAGTAGGGAAACGTGTTTAACCTGGTATTTCATTTATTTAACTATTAACATTCCAAGGAACTGGTGTTCCATGGAGCAAGTTTTGGGAAATGCAGCCACACAGAGCAGTAGTTTTCAAACTTTGGTGTGTATTGAATTAGCTGGAGAGCTAATAGAGAACACCGATGACAGAACTTGTGGAAGTAGGATAGGCCCTAGCCCTCTATTTTCCCAAGTGATTATGATTCTCATCAAAGCTTGAGAATCACTGCTATTAGGTAATGTCAGATGAGTTTCTGTAACCATCTGGGGAGGCAAGGTAGTCTGTTAGCTCAGCTTCCCTCTTGCAGAAACCTATGTTGTCCTTGAGAGGACCAGCATCAGCTACACACTGCCTTCATTTAAGGGAGAACATTCAAGCCAAATAAGGCACCCCAAAATTCCTCTGTATATTCTACATACTGCAGGGATTCCTCCATGTCTTTTCACTGTAACTTCCCAGTCAACAGTGTCTATCCCTTAGCCCTACTCTTTCTAGAATCAATTCATTGACTCATTGAACAAATCTTCATCAATCAGGATTTTGAAAGTATTCAGGGAATAAGATGGACAAGACACTCCTGTGAGACAGGGGTAGGGGACAGACAATAAACAAGTCAATGAATAAAGAAGATAATTTCAGATAGTAACCAATGCTGTGAAGAAAATAAACAGTGTCACGGGAAAGAGAATAACCGAGTCAGGGATTCCATTTAGATTCTTTGGTCCTGGAAGACTGCAAAAGCCCTGTGACCATTCAGGGTAGTGTGGACACCATTCCAGAGTGGCCAACAGTGACTGGGATTGGCCTGGATAGTTAATAAAATCTCACCAGATACCCCAAATATATCTAGTTATGAGGCAGCCAATATTCCTTGTGGCTACTACAGTGACTTGCTCGTACATGCCCTTGTGAATATTGGTGAATGGTGTTGGATGACTGGATGATGATGGATGGATGGATGGATGGATGGATGGATGGATGGATGGGTGGGTGGAGGTTTGGATGTGTAGTTAATTCTAGTGATTTTGACGAGATCCATTTGGTGAGATCTTAACACGGAACTTGTCTAAGCTATTGGGCTAGAATGCTAGATGGATCATTCACTGTGATGAACATCTCTCTCCTAAACTATAAGGCAAATGGTGAGATACCCTATACCCGATCCTGAAGCACCAAAGGAATAGGCTAAGTAAAAATCCACAAAGCCTCTTTATGCTACAGAGTGAATAGCCACTTAATGCTTGATTCCAAACTTGGGAAAGGAATTTTATTTACTGGCCCTCATATCCCCAACAGATGCTGTTGCTTTTTGTTTCTGACATTTCCTTTTCTAAACTATCATATTAAACTAACTCTCTCTCAAGTAAAGAAATTTATTAGGTACTGACTCTACCAGGCATTGTGCTAAAAACTACATAGATTATTTCATAATCCCAATTATAGAGAGAGACAATGGGAGTCCAAGTGAAAAAGTAAATTGCCCAAGATAACAAAACTAGCAAGTGGCAAAGCTCATGTCTGTCTTCAAGTATGTTAATATCAGCTGTTTTAACGTAGTATTAGCTGTCCTATAATCCAATCCCTGCCTTGTTTTCACCCACCTTTATGCAATCTTCCTCACTTTCCCTCCTTAATTTCATATCTGTACAAAAAACTGCAAGACCTGTCATTCTCTGGAACATTTGAGATCTTGCTTCCCAGCACTTGTCATGAGTTTTGGTTCAAATAAGCTCATTAAAATTCTCCAAAAGAATTCTAGCTGTTTTATGAAGTTAATGTCCGTAAACAGGTTATAGTTAGTTCTTTGCCATTTGGATTATTTAATGTAACTTCACCATTTCATTTTCTGCTCTGATTCATTATAATTTGCTTTTTATTTTAATATACAGAGAAGAATTATTTTGTTTTCAAGTTCTTGGGTAAGGAGTTGGTAGGGATGAAGGAAGATTTTATGGTTGTCCCCAAGTACTGCCTACATGGCCAAGGTTGACATTATTGTCTATTTTCCCACTGAGGAAACTGGACCCACAGTTACAGCAGGTATCAACTGTAAAGCAGACAGACAACACCAGTCCTCCTTCCACTGCACCATCGTTGAGGAGTGGCAAGTAGATGGCACTTGGTGTGCCAAACATGATGAGCTGGTATATTAGTCTCCTATGGATGTTGTGACCAATAACCAAAAATGTAGTGGCATAACCCAATACATATTTATTATCTTAAAATTCTATAGTTTCAAAATTCAAAGTGGGTTTTCCCTGGCTAACAACATCAAGGTGTCAGCAGGACTGCATTTCTTTCTGGAAGTTCTGGGAGAATTGTTTTCTTGCCTTTTCCAGCTCCTAGAACAGTGATGGCGAACCTATGACACGCGTGTCAGAGTTGACACACGAACTCATTTTTTTGGTTGGTTTTTCTTTGTTAAATGGCATTTAAATATATAAAATAAATATCAAAAATATAAGTCTTTGTTTTACTATGGTTGCAAATATCAAAAAATTTCTATATGTGACACGGCACCAGAGTTAAGTTAGGGTTTTTCAAAATGCTGACACGCCCAGCTCAAAAGGTTCGCCATCACTGTCCTAGAGGCTGCCCATACCCCTCGGCTTGTGTTCCCTCCTCCAAAGGCAACAGTGATAGGTCGAGCCTTACGCACATCACGTCACTCTGACCCAGACACCCCTGCCTCTCTCTTCCACATTTAAGGACTTTTATGATTACACTGGGCCCACCCAGAAAATCCAGGATAATTTCTTTATTTTTTTTAGATTGTCTGATTAGAAACCTTAACTCTATCTGGAACCTTAATTACCTTTTGTCATGTAACCTAACATACTCACAGGTTTGGGAAATTAGGACAAAGACATTCCAATGGGGATATTATTCTGTCTATCACCACTGGTAATGACTGTGCTGAAAAGAATTCTGAGGCCATGTGTTTTTTTTTTTAATATATTTTATTGATTTTTTACAGAGAGGAAGGAAGAGGGATAGAGAATTAGAAACATCGATCAGCTGCCTCCTGCACACTCCCTACTGGGTATATGCCCGCAGCCAAGGTACATGCCCTTGACCAGAATCGAACCTGGGACCCTTGAGTCCGCAGGCCGATGCTCTATCCACTGAGCCAAACCAGTTAGGGCCTGAGGCCATGTTTACATTCATCAGGAAAGAGAATCACGGCTAATTAGCAATATTTCCCATGGATTCAAAGAAGGGAATGCCATATATTTTCCATCCTACTGTCGATGCAGGTTAAAAGAAGGAGAATTTCAAAATATCTACTGAAAGGGGCAACTTGCCAGTCCATGTGCTCCAGCACTAGCTGCAAGGCCCTTACAGAGTTTGCTCCAATGATTTCCCTTCTCTTCATTAGCTGGAGCTCCTTGTCCCTTACTGGCAAGCTGAGCCCCTCCCAGGCTCCAGGGATAACCCCGTCCTTCATGATCCGTCCCCAGTGGCAGGATAGCAACAGGTCTGGTGCTAGGTGCTGGACATCAAGATAGGAGAGGGCACAGCACTACGTGCAGAGCGGATATGCTCACCCTCGAGATGAGGAGACAGATGCAAACACATGGCCACACAAGGTGAAATATTCTTACTTCCCAGGCATCACTGGTCCTGTGCTTTCTACCTCTGTGGCTGTGCTGAGACCACCTAAAATGCTCTTCTCTCTTCTGTTACTCTCAATATTACTCATTCTTCAAACACCATTCCCTCATTGATCCGCCCCAGCTGGAAGAAAATCAACTTCTCATTGTTCTTTCCTTTTTTAATGTACCTGAGGCTACTGATGTTTGCATGTTCCACCAGTACTTAAGTGAAGACCCACTCTGTGCAAGGCACTGCACCTGACACTGGGGACATACTAGGGCTAAAATAAAGATATGGCCCCTTTTCATGGAAATGACAGGCTAGTGGGGAGGCAGATATGAGTCAAGGAATCACACCACTGTTAGAGCTAAAGGGGCACCTGGGATCATTGTGGCAGTGAAAAGGTACATGCTATTCTAAGAGTTATGAGGCTGCCTTAGGGAAGTGACAGTTGACCTGAAATCTGAAGGCCGAGTAGAAATTAACCAGGTGAGGAAGAAAGGGAAGGGCATTCCAGGCAGAATAGCTGTGTTGGGGGAGAGCACAGGCTGTTAGCGATGCTCAGAAAGGAAGCCCGTGACTGGAGAGGAGGGAGGAGGAGGGAGTCGGAGGTGTGGAGCTGGAGGAGGTGGGTGAGGTAAGCTCTGGGCTCTGTTCTGCCTCCCAGTAACTAACTGTGTGCCCACACTTTGCCCTTACCCCGCTGTGAGCGCCTTTGTTTAGGCTAGGGTGCCCCTCACATTATAAGCCTCCCAGTCCCCTCCACCAGCCCTTTGTGTTTAGAATTATATAAGAAATTTTGGCTATGATGTCAAGTTACAGGCTGACTTGAATAGGGATTAACAAAAAAGTGGTGCACTCCTGAGAATGCGGGGAATGGCCACTCTGTCTTGAACAAAAAGGAGCTGAGACATATAATCAGCTTTCTGTTCCCCTATGATAGATCTGACCAAGGTGAATGCAGTGCCTCTCTACCAATCTGAAGTGTCCAAAAATGTGTGCATTAAACTCTAACACACTTAGATCTGAAATTTGGGAATTCCTTGGCAAACTGGGGTGGCACCACTATAAGCTGGGGGGAGGGGTGTCTGGAGATGACAGACTGGTGAAATTTGTAGTCCCCATAGTGGCTTGCATTAAATAGGTACAATAATTGATAATAAATATTAAAATGAATTTTAGAACAATGACAGCCATTGTATCATCGACAGATGCATACATTTAGGACCATTTTCTGGGAATCTTGTCAAGAAAGTGGCTTAATGTTGTGCAAAAAGCACTGGCTGGCCCTAACCGGTTTTGCTCAGTGGATAGAGCGTCGGCCTGCGGACTGAAGGGTCCCAGGTTCGATTCCGGTCAAGGGCATGTACCTGGGTTGCGGGCACATCCCCAGTAGGGGGTGTGCAGGAGGCAGCTGATCGATGTTTCTCTCTCATCGATGTTTCTAACTCTCTATCCCTCTCCCTTCCTCTCTGTAAAAAATTAATAAAATATATATTTTTTTAAAAAAGCACTTAAAAAAAAAAAAAAGCACTGGCTGAGATGCAGGAAGACAATATTCTGGTTCTTGCCCTTGGCCTGCCTGTCATGAAGAATCTCCTGGGCCCTGGGCAACTCTTCACACCACTATAAGCCCCACCTTCATTATAAAGTATGGTGACCTCACATATTGTCGGAAGAAAGGCAGAAGTTTAGCAGAATTAGATCTACCTGAAAAATGCCCAAGGAAGGCATGCTTTTGGAGCCTCACACACCGCACGCCATCTCTTATTAAGCCCAGCATTGCCAAGTTCACCCCCATTGTTGGGTGACCTCACATATTGTCGGAAGAAAGGCAGAAGTTTAGCAGAATTAGATCTACCTGAAAAAAAAAATGCCTGAGGAAGGCATGCTTTTGGAGCCTCACACACCACACACCATCTCTTATTAAGCCCAGCGTTGCCAAGTTCACCCCCATTGTTAAACAGAATTGCTGTTGACTCAACTGAACACCAGATGAAATGGTTGGCTTGCACTCAGGAGCTATGTTGTAACAAAAAAAAAACAAAAGGCAATTTCTCTTTAAACACTGGAACCACATTCAGTGAGGTGAGATGCTTGCTGAGAAGCACATGGTCCTGACCGAGGTAACAGTCAGATACACATCACCCATTTTCCCAACTGCTGTTTCTGTACCTGCTAGGAGAAGGAAATGTTACCTCCTCACCCCTGCCTACCTCAGAAGCATCTCTGAGGATAACTGTGGGTGCCTGGTTAGAACACTCCAGATAGCTCAAGTTGGTGAAATAAAATCTCCTAAATCAATTTGTCACGTCAACACTAAGTTTTATGCAGCCAACATTTACAATCAAGTAGCATCAGTAACAATGACAGAATCTCAGAGTTCTGTGTACTTCGAAGAATCCAGTCCAATTCCCCACCCAAATAAGGGTCCCATCTACCACAAAGAAAAGAGCAGTGCGGACATAGGTGTACTTTTCAAAAAGGTGACCGATTCCTTGTTGAACTTAAGAGACATTTTTTGTTCAATGCCTTGATTTCTGCTTCTTTACAACTTCCACTCACTGATTTTAATAATGTCTTTTGCAGCCACCACAAAATAAGTATTCTTACATGTGACAGCCCTTCAGGTATTTGAGGACAGTAATCATGACTCCTCTCAGGGCATGGGTACCAAAGCCCTCTATCACCATCCCAGACACCTGCCTCCACATATACGAAATTTACCAGTGTCCCCATTATAGTGTGGGCAGGAGAGCAGGGCCTGACTATGTGTGTTTACTTTAATGGAAAAACTCCATTCTGTCTTATAATAATGACTGCAAATACAGAGTCATTGTATCTTGGGGCTATAGGTTGAAGAGCCCTTTCAGATATATCCATTTTACTGATACAGACCATGGACAAAAAAAAAATCACCACCTTAATTCCATAAAAAGGAATTCAATTTTTAAAGTTCCCCATCATTTAAATATTTGAAATGATTCCGGTGTGGTTAAGTTCCTGCATGCCTGCCATCTCTGGAGTTTATTTTTTTTTAAATATGTATTTTATTGATTTTTTACAGAGAGGACGGGAGAGGGATAGAGAGTTAGAAACATCCATGAGAGAGAAACAACGATCAGCTGCCTCCTGCACACCCCTCACTGGGGATGTGCCTGCAACCAAGGTACATGCCCTTGACCGGAATCGAACCTGGGACCTTTCAGTCCGCAGGCCAACGCTCTATCCACTGAGCCAAACCGGTTAGGGCTGGAGTTTATTTTTCAAGGATCCCAACTAAGCAGAATCAAGATCAGGGGTCCTCAAACTACGGCCCACGGGCCACATGCAAATACAAATATTGTATTTGTTACCATTTTGTTTTTTTACTTCAAAATAAGATATGTGCAGTGTGCATAGGAATTTGTTCATAGTTTTTTTTTAAACTATAGTCCGGCCCTCCAACGGTCTGAGGGACAGTGAACTGGCCCCGTTTAAAAAGTTTGAGGACCCCTGATCAAGATACTGAGATGTTTTATGTTTTCGAATGTTCAGAGATAATCAAGAATGTCACAGTTATTTCTCAAGAATATTATGACCTGGTGAAGCCATTAACTTTACTATAAGTAAGTACATATGAGAACAGACTGAGGCCATCTCCCTAACAGTTCTAATAGCTCCTGAACAAATGGAGTCTCCTAAATTTCCCCAGTTCCATGGTTCTTAAAAGACCAATGGTTGAGTAATACTACCAGTGACATACTTCTTTCTGCTATCTGCCCTGGTTACTTTCTGGGCCTTGCAATGACTAGGATGTATAACATATATAGGTCGGGATGTATACTGTGAAATCTGTTTGTGCTTTTTTGCTAAGAGTTGACAAGTTTAAAAATACAGTGTAGGAAAATTACTTGTAGTTATGAAGAAAGATGGGAGAAAAGTGCCAAATGAGCTTGTAATGAGGATTTCTCAGTGGGAACATATGTAAAAAGAACATTGAGATATAGACATTATGATAAACAAAAACGATCAAGCTAAGTTCTTAAGAAGCTTAAAGATACAAGATCCTGCTGATTATATGTACAATAAACAGCTTATTCTCTTTGTTCCCTGTTAATGGATCAGCATACTTGGCTTCCCAGAAACATTTCAGACAAAACACAGTAACACATTAGTCAGAAATATAGCTTTTTATTATAATATTTCATAATCTAAAAACTTCCTTTTTAATTCTTGGAAGAGAATATTCCAGCTTCCAGACAACTGACCAACCCTGTAAAATACTGGAAAATGGTGTCTAAGAAATCTGAATTTTGTAGTTAAGAATCTGTAACCTAGTTTGGGGGGAGGGGTGGGGAAGAATGAAAGAACAGTTCAAATACAGATCTTTTTTCGGTGCAAAACAAATTAGATCCATTTTTCAGTTTAACCTTGAACATGTTTTCCCAGAAACTTTGGTTTTTCTTCCAAAGAGAAACTCTAAGGTTGGCTTCCCATGTGGACAAAATTTTTTTTTTAAATAAGACCCAAGTGACACATGCCACACGGCTCAGGCCATGGCATGTAAGTGGGATACCCTTCCGAGTGAGCCAGCTTCCACGTTCCATAGCAAAGTTATGCATTTCTTGTGTGAGGGTCAGACTTTAGTTGAAATTTAAAATAATTGGTTTGTAATATAATAAATCTTAAAATCATCGAGTGAGCCAGCTTCCACGTTCCATAGCAAAGTTATGTGTCTAATGCATTTCTTGTGAGAGGGTCAGACTTTAGTTGAAATTTAAAAAAATTTGTTTGTAACATAATAAATCTTAAAATCATTGTCTTGTGTAATGTACATAGAGTAGATATGCCGTTATGGTGCTTTCTGGAGATCACTGGGTACCACAGTCAAAGAGAGCTTGCCCTCTAGCATGTTAAATGGACTTTGAAAATGTGTTTTCACTAAATAAAATGAGAAAAACAAGTCTGGTTATACCACCTTTAAAAACAAGCTGTGATTGCACACATGTTACGGGGACAATTAGCATGCAATACAACCAACAAGTCAATTTTTTAGTATGTAAAAGGCTAAAGTGAAATCATGGTATAAATACCAATAATAAGTAATCTTGGGGAAGATTAATTCTCTAAATTAATCATATAATATTACAATTTTTACAATGTTAGCCAGAACAGTGATATGCACAGCAATGTTTTCTTCCACTTGATAGTTGCCTATACACCACATGAATTGCCCACACCCATGAGTCAAAAGTCAAAGCCAAGATTCAAAAATCAACATTTTCACTGTAACAGGTTAAAAATGTTTATATAATGATAAGTTACACTTTTCAACTTACTGTCATTTTAAGTAATTGCTTAATTACCTATTTTTAATGCACTGCTAATCTGATGCTTATTGTAATAACAACCATAATTCTACTAATGTTAATTAGGTTACAGTTTTAATTTTTAAAATGAGAGAATTCAATTTACATAAGCATACATTGTTTAAAAACCACCCATCACAAACACACACCTTTTCCATGAGTATTTAAAAATAAATTAATATACTTGACATATATATTTTATATGTTATATATATATATATATATATGTATATATTTGTGGACATAATTATTCTTACTTCTGGAAGGATGTCAGCACTTGTAAACTCTGCAGGAGATCTGATGATAACACTAAGTTTAAAAACATGAAAATTCATTCTTGAAGAAAATCATAAAGCAGGAGGTTCTTAACAGATGGGTCTTTTGGAAATAAAGGCCATTTTAGGGCAGGAGAGGAGGACAGTCTCAGATTCCAGATCCCACATGTACTGTTTATTTCAGAAGCTACTTTAGGAAGCAGTGCACAATGACACTTCAGACAGCTGGCTGAAAGGTAACAGCATATATTTTAATCCTGAAAGGGCACAGAAGCAGCAGGAGGTGGGCAAGGTAGGCCAGCAAGGAGAAAGCCATGCCTGCAGCCCACAGAGAGGCCGTGGACATGCCAGGGGAAGGCCTTGGGAAAGGGCTGCGTGTCTCCAGGATGGCTCACAACGCACTGCACATGCAATTCGTTGACGTCCAACCATTCAGACCCTGAGCCCGTGATGTGTTTTATGTCCTCCTGCAACCACAGCGATAGAGACAGCTGTTAAGATAGAGGCTGGAGCATGGTGTTAGGGTGCAGAACACCCAGCCAAAGAAGACAGCAGAGGTGCACCAAAGTCTCAACAAACATGCATCCTGGGAAACAAAAAACCTGAATCAAATAAACAAGCTGGAAAACAGTCCATCCAAATGAGAACTGAGGTTGAATAGAGGAGTCCCTGTAGCAGCCCAAACGCCAATGTCCTGATTAACCAGAATACACTGGGAAACAGGAATTCGTATTTTGGAGGCTTTCAAACTAATTGAGGGGAAGGTTAAAAACAAACAAAAATAGTTTGTTTGTTTTTTTCACTGCTATTAAGATAATTTATATTCCCGTTCCTCATCTCACAATTTTGAGCAGGGGGTATAGATGAATCTTTTTCAGCACCTGACATCTTGTGTGGCCTTGGGTCTGAGCATTAATCAGCACTGCATAGAACACCAGATGCAGAAAGTACTGAAGACTGGGCTAACTATTTTAGAAGATGGAGCTTTGTTTTACTAAACTTTTGGGAAAGACTGCTTCCTTTTTAAAAATTATTTCTGCAATTTGCCTCTTGCTTCTACAAGGAGCCTGTAATAAAATTCTCGTTCCCCGAGGTGCCCGTTTGTTAAATTCTGGTTAATCCACATGCTTGCACGGACAGGAAGTAAAGGTGTTAGCCCTTTGCTTTCCCATTGTGTCTTACTATGGGATGTGTCTAAAAGGACATTATTGTTGGCCCCTAGAACAACATTCCCCAAAGCCTAGGAGGACGGTCGAGGCCACCCACCCTTTTAGATGATGTTCACGAGCGCTGTTGGCTTTTTCTTGGCCATTTTGGGCCTGATGTTGCCTTTCCGACTTAATCCCAGAGGCTCCCCTTTCTTCAGCGGTCTGCAGAGTTCTCTTGGGGTTTCGGCCTGGTCGTGAATGGACTTAGCAGGCTGCATGCTGGCCCTCTCATCCTTGGCTTTTCTCAGGTAGCTCCTTCCCTTTGGATGAAAATGAGTCTTGAGATCAGGGTGGTTACACGCTGCATGTGGGTGTCCTCGGCTTCTGCAGATGGTCGGGTGGGAGGAGGGAGATGAGCAGAAAGATTTCTTTAAAAACCTTAAAAGAATGAAAGCTACCTACAGCACAATCACTCCTGCATGTTAGAGCAGTGATAATGCTGCCAGTAAAACAAATGACATATATTGGTTTTTTTCTTTCCAACAATTCTGGTGACCTTCATGAAGGGAACACGTGAATCTGCATTCTCAGCGACATATTGCTAGTCCTATTTATCAGTGACAAACACTGAGGAACAGAAATTTAAATGACTACTCAGGATAATGTATACAGTTGGTCTATAGAGAAGGTGGGAGCAGAATCCGTATCTCATGAATCTTTAAGTAACTACTAGGGGACTCAGAAAATCTGTAGTACAGTTATTATAAAGTATGTGATTCATGGTATAAGTGCATATATATAATACAGTACACATACTTCATTAATAGTACCGTAGAGCTATTATGACTATACTATAGCGTAATAAGAGAAAATTATACTATATAACACTATATAAATACTCCTATAGTACTTTCGTATTGCCATAGACTACTAGAAAACTAGCATAGCTAAAAGTCACATAAGCCCTGGCTGGTGTGCTCAGTGGTTAGAGGGTGACATCTGGATGTCACCAAAAGTCTTGGATTTGATTCCTGGGCAAGGGCATGTGCCTGGGTTGCAGGTTCACTTCCTGGCCATGGTCAGGGCATGTGCGGGAGGCAACCAATTAATGTGTCTCTCTCACATTGATGTTTCTCTCCACCCCCCCCCACTCTCTCTAAAAATCAATGGAAAAAATATTTTGGGGTGAGGATTAACAAAAAATAAAAAAGTAAATAAAAAATAAAAGTCACACTCACATTTTAGAAAGTTAAGTACATAAGCTGGTGAATTTTTACCTGAGACCCTCAAATCCATTTATATTATAGATGCCACATAAAATGCAACAGGAAAATGTGCAAACATTATCATATGGCCAAAGTATAAAAAGATATACATACAGGCATTTGGGCTTCCTATTTGAAGAGCTATCTGTAAGCTAAAGGAAAACAAATAAGAAAAGACATTACTTAACTTGAAGGTTGAATTTGGTTTATAAAATCTTGCTTAGATTTTAAAGAAACAGTATTCCCACTAAGGAACCAGGAACTATGGGCAGCACTGCCCACGGTGCCATCCGCCACAGCGGTGAGCTGGCCCCTCTCATGCTCAGCCTCCGCTTACTCAGGGATCCCCTCTGGCTCCCTGTTCTGAGATTTCCAAGAAGCCAATATCAGCAGAACTAAAAAACTTCAACAAGCCAAAGAGTCCCCCAACAGAGCAACATTTGAAGAAACATGTTTTTAAAAATTGGAATGATGTACCATTATTTCTTGGTTGATTCAGACTGCATTTGCAGCTAATTTACTACAGCTGTGGTTGGTCACAGTGTCTCAACTGAGGGGAAAATTGGCATAAAATGTTTATTGCCTAAAATACGTAATTTCTAAAATGAGAGCATATGAAGACCAACAACTCCACGATTGTCCCTGAGGCCATCTATCCTTGAAATTATTTCCCACTCCCATTAAAATATCTTCATGCGCATTCGTGGCCACACTAGGAATATCACTTTCAGAATAAATTGATAATTATCATTTTGTGATCCAGATGTCACCCTCCATTTTACAGGCCAACCCAGTGTATTCCAAACCTTCTGTTGCTGATCTCCGTCACTAAAGAAGTGGTAGGAAGACAAGCAGAAGATGAGAATGACAAAGAAAATGTAGGGCCCCATGTGGCCAAGACACATGCCCCCTGCTAGACTAAACCTGAGAAGCGAGTCTCAGCATAAGATTCTTCTGTCTGCAGCTTGAGCTGTAGTCAGGAGCAAATCAGAAAGAAGTTTTCTTAACTTTTGAGGGTCATGTCCCCAAGAAGGTTTGCCTTCTGACTTTTGACAATCAAAAGTCAGCCTTCTTGTTGACCCTGTTCACACTGGCTGGCTTTGGCATGAGGTTAGTAAATATGAACAGAAAAAGGCACCTTCCTTGCAAGAGAGTTGTGAGATTATGCAACATACAAAGAAGGTGGGCCAGATGGCTCCAAAATATAACAAAATAATAATTTTTTCACTTTACTGTATGGATGTATACATATAGTTTGTATATGTACTGCTTATATGTATACACAAGACCCTTTGGGATTTTATGAGAGAGAGAGAGAGAGAGAGAGAGAGAGATAAGAGAGAAAGAGAGAGAGAGAGAGAGAGAGAGAGAGAGAGAGAGAGAATGAGAGAATATGTATGTATATGCTTCCCTGCTTCCCTTTCTGGGGAAAAGATCAACAGTGTTTTCAAATGTTCAAAGGAGTCCCTGACTGTGTTTACCTATGCCGCCATCTTGGTCTCTCCTCCAATTCTCCAACCTCAGCATTTATGGATGTAACTAATGGACCCTGCTGGGACCTCAGGAAATAGGAATAATTTACTGTGCATTACAGAAAAGGAAATGCATAAATAAAGATAGGTAAAGATGAGCATCACATATGGTATCATAAATTGTGCATGTCTATACATCACACACTGGGTAAAATACTCACCATGCAACAAACACAATTAACCCTCAAAACAACCCTAAGAGGTAAGCCTTATAATCCCCATTTTTCAGATATGGAAAAGTTAAGTAGTTGGTTAAAGCCTCAATGTTTTACCAGTGTTAGGACTGAACTTCAAACTTCACTCTGCACGGCCTTCCTAAAAAGTGTGTGTTTGTATACATAAGTATACAAGCAAGGGAATGTAGACACAAAAAGTTAAGTGGAACCCATGGCTGGATCAGAATTTCTCCTGTGATCCTACAGATTATGAGGTTTGGGGTGAAGGTGGGACCGGTTATCACACACTGTGGACTTTCATATGCTCTCCTCCCCGTGAACACAAGAGGCCACTGTTCCTTCGGGCCCCTAGAGCCTCAGGCAGTCCTGCACACTCAATTGCTCAGACCAAAACCTCAGATTCATTCTTGATTCCTCTTTTCCTCACCCGATAAATCCAATCCTTCAGCAAGGCCAAGTGGTCTTATCCATTCTACTCCCAGAACACATTCTATTCCCATCACTTCTCTTTACCTCCACTCTATCCACACTGCCACCTCCTCTCCCCTGCCACACAATAACAGCCTTCCAGCACATCTCTCCTTCCTGCGCTCCTCCATTCAGTTCTCCAGAAAGCACCAGACTTTCTGCTAAAACCCAGGTTACCTCCAACTTCAAACCTTTCAATGGCTTCCCTCTGTGACCTACAAGGCCCAGCATGACCTGGATCCTTCCCAACTCTCTGACTTCATCTCCTACCACTCAAAGGTACCAAGCTTGTTCCCTCCTAAGGCAATTCCTATTCCCTTGCCTAGAACATTCCACTTGCGTATTTTCAGGGCTGGCTCCTCGTTATTCAGGCCACAGTGCAAAACTGCCTCCTCAGCAAGGCTTTTCCTGAAAGGGTTTCACTGAAGTAGACATCTTAAATGTATCATCTCACTTTTTTCTTGATTAGTGGTTATCGCTTTCAAAATGATCTTCGTTATTTGCTTACTTGCTCATTGTGAGCCCCTCCTCACTGAGAGCAGGGACCTCTTCTATCTCATTCACAGCAGTTTCCTCAGCACTCAGTAAGCGCTGCGGCAGCCCCAATAAACAAGTGTTAAATGAATTACTGCTAGTCCTAATTTAGCAGCCTGCAGGAAATAAATGCAACACTTAAAATAAGATTATCCAAGCTGTTTCATGACCTTCTGTGTGAGCAGTTCTGTCCGTGATTTTGGCAGATGGGATACTGGGTCACTTTGTGTCTAATTCGACAGCATTTTTCAGAGCATGAAGACAAAATATCTGAGTAAGCATAGTACACTTTTAGAAACCAGCCAGGTGAAAAAGAACCAAAATGCTCAAGGGGATTAAGGGAAAGAAACAGATGCCGAAACATTATTTTAGAAAAGGCACTAAAAGTGAGGGGGCAGCGGGAGGAGATTTTTCTAGAGCACAAAAGAGTCTTAGAGCTAGAAGACACCTTAGAAAGAATTAATTTATACACCAACTTAGAAATGTCACTGCTATCTGGAGGTGGTCATGAGAAATAGAGGAAAGAGTGGAGGAAGAGAACTGGGGTGGATGGAAGAGGAAATAAAGAGGATTGACACTGTTTTTTATGTGTAGCCTTAGCTGAGATGGTGGGAACCAGGCCAGGCTGGGCATGGTATTCCCAGCTGTTCTGAAAGAAGTGGCTGATGTGTGGGGGGAGAAGGTCAGAATGTTCTGCTGATCCTGGGGTACACTGGGGCTAGGAGCTCTCCTTGGTGGGTGGGCCTGACGCTCCAGAAGCCTGGCCTCTCGATGCTCTGGACCTTCACTAAGCTGGGCCAGAGGGTAATAAAGACACCATCCAAAGTTTCTCCTGCTAAAAGCACCCAAGTTCCTCTGTGTCTCTAGAGCCACAGATACCCTGGGAGGCCGGAACCAGCCCTTTCATTATATCAAAGACATGGATCCTAATTTCATAGGTGAGTGTCTATGATGATGATGAAGTAGACTAAGTAAAAAGGAGACATGTCTCAGGGTCTGCAGACTGTCTCATAATGTGGTACATTATGGTTCAGAGCAGAGTTAGAGGATTACACATGAGCACAGGGGAGCCTACATCTGCTAAATCCTTTCATAAATCAAACACCTCACTCTTGGTCTTCTCAGAGAGATAATACACTCCCTCCACTAGTGAGAGTTCACCTCCCAACAGCCCGATCATGCTCTACTCACAAGCAGCTCCCACATCCAAATTCCCTGTTATACTCTGAGCTGCACTTTATTTGAATTAATCAAGTCTTCCCTTGGTAAATCAAGTCTGATGAAGGCAGATGATGTCACTCATATTTGGGACACAAAGGGCATGGACATAAATATTCATTAATTTCCTATCATGTTTCTTTATATGTATGTATGCATGTGTATATATGTGCATATGTTTATGTGTGTGTATATGTATATATGTTGTGTGTGCATGCACATATACATGTAATTTTATATATACACATCTGACTACAGAGCAGAGATGCTGTTCAACTGTGGGTCACATGGTATAGCACGACAAGAAATAATGACTGGCTACTTCTTATAAAAGGTGTTCAATTTTCAAGCTGGAAAAATAAACTGAGCAGAGGAAGTGGGCACAGAAATATAAATAACAGAGAGAACTAATGGGCTTCCTTGCTTCCCCCTGGCCTTCCACTGTTTTCTTTCTAATATCCTCCTGGCTTAGCATAGAATTTTAACATTTCTTAGCCCTGGGTTACTTAAAAGCCTGCAGATTGAAAATATTCATGCAACACTTCAATTTTAGAATTCCTAACCACCAAAGTCAGGTGATGAGCAGAGAATTTAAGAGGCTAAAAGATCTTATAGAGCATCTACTCTAACTGCTTCATTTTTACAGAAGATTTAAAAGCCCAAGAAGACAAACTGTCTCTTTGGAGGGTCTCTTATTCTACAAGCATAAAAACGCTTCTACCAACTCAGCCTGGCATGGAGTTGGAGGGTGAAGAACTGGAGACCGTGCACAAGAATTCAGCTTACTTCCGGGTGCCTGGGGTTCACCTGTATCAATTCCATAACACAGGCATGTCCGGGCAGTACTCTCAAATGATGTCTAGAGAATCCCTAGAAGTCACTCCCCAGCTCCCTTTTCCTCTGCCCTGAACCGGATCTCACCAAACCTAGGACCTCACACTCTGGCTGGACCTGCGCGACTTACCACACTTACCACATGCTCGCTGATGTCCCGGCAGAAGCCCGAGGCCTGCTGGCTCTGATAGTACTCCAACTGCTTTTCCGCCAGTTCCACCCGCTGCAACAGGTTCTCAATAAAGTCCTGGAGCCGAGCTTTCCCTTGAACCTCCTTCTCAGCTGCTGCTTCGAGGAAATGGTTGAATGTAACAACTTCTCTGCAAGGAAAAATGAAAAAAAAACCCACAAAATGGAGAAATGAGACAGGAATTCATTCCTTCGACACATTTTATCGAGTGTCTACACTGTCAGGTACTGCCCTAGGCTGTGTGGTCACAGCAATGATAAAAGAGCTAAGATTCCATTTTAGTGTTTACATTTAGAGATTACAATTTTAGTAGCAGAGAGTCACTATAAAATATACAAAATAATATATGTCAGGTGGTGATAAGTGCTATGGAGAAAGCTGAAACTGGATGCAAGAAGGCAGAGAGTGACAGAAGAAGGGAAGGGGTGAGTGATATTTAGAAAGCAAAGTCAGGGATGACCTTTTGGATGGGATAACATCTGAGCAGACACCTGGGAAGAGTTTAGGGTGGTGTGCAGATGGGTCTATGATACAGCAAAGAGGCCTGGGTGGTGGGTGCAAAGTGGGGCAAAGGGAGGTCGGTGGGAGCAGACAGTCAGGTAGGGCCTCACAGGTCACTGTGGTGATTCCCTATTTTATTACAAATGAGATGGGAAACCATTGGAGAAAAGTTCTGACTTATATTTTAAAAGGAGAGAAAATACTACAGGGAGGGAAGGTATGAAAGCAAGAGGCTGTGCTGAATGCAAGTGTATAAAATGAGTCATCTTGTCCAACAGTTGATGTTTGAGCTAAGAATGAAACAGCCCAAGAAATGCTATCTTGAAGTCAATCCAGGGTCCACTGGGAAAGCTATTCTAGTTGATGTAGGAGAATAATTGTGCACATTGCCCTTCTCAAAAAAGTTGCACAAAATACCCCAAACAAATCCTCTTTTATCTTCATAATTCCTTGTGGATTCACAAATCCAGAAAAAAATTATTTTATTGCTATTTTATATTTTATTTTTATTGCTAATGCAAGTATGAAAGTAACATTTTGGTAGCCATCTCTGGAGCACCTCTATGCATGTGTGTATGCATGAGCACATGTACACACACACACACACACACACACATGCTCTCTCTTGGTGCTTAGCCTGTTTCTCAGGTCATGTTCCAGGTAATCAACACTACCAACAGGTGTGCAGTATCACAGTTCTCCTCAGCCGATTTGCCTCTCTTAGTAAGAAATCATGTAGATCCTTTCAGCCATCTCCTCTGTATGTTCTGCCACTTCCACTGTAAATAATTGATTCCATAATGTTAATAGCTGTTGGATATTGTATTTTCTTTTGTGTCTTCAATATCTCTCTCAGCCTTCGAGGAATGACCCCTCATTTTTCTGGCCATGCTCAACTTATACAGCAGCAAGATTTTAAACACTATCCACTCCCCCTCCACCCTCTTTCATTGTAGATACATGAATCCTATTGTTAAAAATCTAACCTCATGCAGTTGTTCTAGAGCAGGGGTGGGGAACCTTTTTTTCCTGCTGAGGACCATTTGGATGTTTACAACATAATTTGTGGGCCATACGAAATTATCAATTTAAAAATTAGAATGTTATATTTGGTTAAACGTTTAATTAACTCACCACAATGCCTTGGCAGGGCCGGACCAAATGATTTTGAGGACCTTATAATGGCCCATGGGGCAGACATCCCCCACCCCTGTTCTAGAGAATCCATTAAATTCATTGCCTACTTTGCATCTTTTCAACCTCCACTTGATCTTTATGTTCCACTGAGCTCCATGATTTCTTACGAGTAGAAACTTCAGGGAAGGCCAGCTCAGGAGTCACAGTTTCACAGAAATTCTTTGCAGGGAGCTGGCCGCGGCTTCCAGCTCTTCTCTGTCTGACTAGTCAGTGAGCTGCTTTTGTAATTAGTCATGATTTTTCTCTCACAAATATATTATGTCACACTTGGCCATACTGAGACTTCCTATAAAGTCAAATGTCTCTGCAAAACCTTGGGAATTATATATTTATAAAAATAGAAAAGAGACTGGTTGTCAAAAATGATTCACTGGAAGAATTGCTCATTATACCAGCCACCATTTTTCTATTTTCCTACCAGGGATCAAACATAAACCCGAATCCCGTAATAATTCCATTATCTTTTAGTAGTCAAGAAATAGTCACACATGAGAAATAAGAGTCTTTTGGAAAAGAGTTTTCTTTCATCATCAAGTTTCAAGTTTATTTCCAGATGTTTCCGTAAGAGCCCTGAATAGAAGATGTGGGCTTTCCAAGCTGCTCAGGCCATGGACATGAGCCAATTTTCAAGCTCCACTGTCATTCAGCTTTGATCTGCCTCCTAGGTGAGCCATGAACCTTAAGTAGCAGCAAAGAGTGGAGGGTCTGTCTGAGTGCTACATTCGGCTTTCGTAGCTCCAACTTACGGTTGAGATCCTTTGGAGAGAGTATCTTCACATCTCAAAAGCACCACTAAAAGCATAGCTCAAGAAATGGCTCCTACATCCTCTTCCCAACAGCAAGGCTTTAATTGATTTGGTGTCAAACCAATTGCAGAGACTTCCTGGGTACAATTTAGGTTTTTTTTTAAACTATAGTCCGGCCCTCCAACGGTCTGAGGGACAGTGAACTGGACCCCTGTTTAAAAAGTTTGAGGACCCCTGCAATTGATTCGGCGTCAAACCGATTGCAGAGACTTCCTGGGTGCAATTTAGGTTGTTAACTGAATAATGAAACAGTCTCCAAATGGTACTTGTGGGAAAAACAACCAAAAACCTATAAACCCTCCTCCACCAAAAACACAGAAAAAACAGCCACTGTGTTTTTTCAATTCATTTTGGTTTATAATACATACTATATTTATCTCATGATAGAAAGATTTCACACTTATTATAGGATACTAGAGGCCTAGTGCACGAAATTCGTGCCCTGGGGGGGGGGTCCCCTCAGCCCAGCCTGCACCCTCTCATAGTCTGGGAGCCCTCGGGGGATGTCCGACTGACGGGGGGAGTGGGCTAAGCCGTCAGTCAGATATCCTTAGTGCTGCCACAGATGCAAGAGAGGCTCCTGCCACCAACGCTGCACTCGAGAGCTGTGAGCCCAGCTTCTGGCTGAGCGGCACTCCCCCTGTGGGAGCACACTGACCACCAGGGGGCAGCTCCTGCATTGAGTGTTTGCCCCTTGGTGGTCAGTGCACATCATAGCCACCGGTCGTTCCGCTGTTTGGTGGATTTGCATATTAGCTTTTTATTATATGGGATATGAAAGCTGACCTATTTAGAAGATCTAACTGAGCAAGGGCTGAATCAGCTTTGTTCTCTGCTCTAAGTCCCTCACTCAATACAACATATGACACATAATAATCAATAAATGCTTGTTGTAATGAATGTTTAAAAAGGACAAGGAGGAAAAAACAAACAAACAAAAACACTCAAAATCCCATCACCCAGAGGTAACTACTGTTACCATTTTTCCTAGTCTTCTTTTTCTCTCTGCATATTTACTATTCTTGGGCTCTCTGTGCTGTTTAAAATATAAGACAGCAATAGTTGACAGCTTAATCCCACAGGATTAACATCTCAAAATCAAGAAAACAAGTCTGAATGCATTACAGCTTATGACTGTGGCTGTATTTTTAAATCATGTAATGTCTTGCTGCTGGTTCCATATAAAACTTTTACGAATTAACGTGAATGCTCCTAGCTGTTCGTGGAGCATTATGTCATGTTGGCGAAGAGAAGCATCTTTTCCTAACTTTCCCTTCATCCAATTATCTTGTGCCCTGAAGCCAAGAAGTTAATACCCTTTGTATTTGTCAACCAACCTGGCACCAATGCTAACCTAATTTCAGTTTATGGATGTTTCACATCAACTTAAAAAAAGAGAGAGAGAGAGTTGAAACAAGCCTGATGATTTAATTTTAAAAGAGAAGTTCCCCAAGACAGGGGCTGGAGAAATCCACCCTACTGAGATTGTGTTTGGGTATCCAGATTAATGAAAACAGTAACAAAGCCCATGACTGACTGCGGAGCGGCATGTGCGCACAACTTTAGATCCCCTTTCACATCCTGCTCAGTCTGGATGAACAATGTCCAGAAACACCTCTCATTTCCCCAAGGATCTGGGGAATTTCCTGAATGGAAAAGAAAGAATTAAACCACATTGCATTTGTAACCTCTTTAATAATTATAGTCCAAGAGTAAAATACCCACTCACTGGATTTCAATGCAAGGGAGAGTGAACTACTCATTGATATGATTTCAGATTCCATGATGCCATTAACCTTTAAGAAACTACCAACTGTTGAATTTTGGCATAGTATCAAAGCAGAATATCCACCATTCTCTGAAAATGGTATTAAAATACCTCTCCATTTTCCTGCTTCATATCTGTGTGAGACTGGGTTTCCTTCATCCACTTCAAACAAAATAACAAATTTGCCACAGATTAAATGCTGAAGAACTGAAAAGGTCCAGCTGCCTTCTCTTGGGCCAGGCATTAATAATATTTGCAAAATGTATAAACAATGCACTCTTTTCACTGAACTGTTTTTGGGGAAATTGTTATTTTTTTTATAGAAATGTGTTATGTATGTTAGCAAGAATGGATTTCTTATTGCTATTTGTAAATGAATTAATAAGTGATTTTCAAATTTCTGTTTTAATTTCTAATATAGTAAATGTCCATAGATAAAACTCACACATGCAAAAGCTTTTTGGGGTCCTCAGATTTTTTCAGGAGTGTAAGAGGAAGCGAGGCCACAACATTTGAGAACTGCCTCTTTCTGTGTACCAGAGTGATCCAGAACCTCAGAACTCTGAGGAGGGTGGGCAATGTGGGCTCAAACACAAGTAAGATGAAGCCACAATCCATACATTTAATTATTCCATTATTCTGTCACTCAACAAACATTTATTGAATGCTACCAGGTACTGGGCTTAGTGTTGGGGCACTCGTGAACCCATGGTTATATTCATGAAGCTTACTGTATAACCCAGGGACCAGCCACCTGTTTCTGTAAAGCGCCAGGGAGTCAATGTTTCTGCAGGGCATATGGGCTCCATCACACACCTCAACTCTGCCTAGTGCAGTGATTCTCAACCTTCTTAATGCCATGACCCTTTAATACAGTTCCTCATGTTGTGGTGACCCCCAACCATAAAATTATTTTCGTTGCTACTTCATAACTGTAATTTTGCTACTGTTATGAATCATAATGTAAATATCTGATATGCAGGATGTATTTTCATTGTTACAAATTGAACATAATTAAAGCATAGTGATTAATCACAAAAACAAGATGTAATTATATATGTGTTTTCTGATGGTCTTAGGCGACCCCTGTGAAAGGGTCGTTCGACCCCCAAAGGGGCCGCGACCTACAGGTTGAGAACCGCTGGCCTAGTGCAACAGAGCCAGAGGTGACATGTAAAGCAAAGGAGCACGGCTGTGTAACAATACAATGTATTTTTAAAATTATTTTACTTTACAGACACTGAAATTGGAATTTCCTATAATTTTCATATATCGTGAATAATTATTTTTCTTTTTTAATTTTCAACAATTTAAAAATGCGAAAACCATTCTTAGCTCATGGGCTCCTCAAAAACATGTAGCAGGCCGGATGTGGCCGGTAGTGTAGTGGAGGAGCAGACCTTAAAAGCAACAAGTACTAAAATAAATATGTAATTACAGACCTGAGCTGAATGTGACTTAAGAAAAAGAATAATATGATGCTATCAGACAGAAGAGCAGAATGACTTGTGTGGTTTTATGTTTGGTTCTCAACCCTGTGATTTGCACTACAGTGTGAAGGCTGGAAGGCCAGATGAGAAGATCAGGGCGAACCTGGGGGAAATTCAGTCAGGGTGTGGGTATAGCCAGCTTTGGGGAAATGAACGAGTCCCAGGCTACTTCCAGCCCCATCTTTGACTTCTTGTTTATTTTTTTTAAAAGATTAAGTATGATTAAATCCAAGGTTTTAAGTTTTAAGCTTCAGTGAGACACATGCTTCCTTAAAGCAATAGTTGATACTAAAGGAAAAAAACACCAGTATAGTATAAGAAACTGTCCTGACGTTCATTATTTTGCCAAATGACTTGCAGACCTCAAAATCTGACAGTAACCTGAGATTTATAGACATTCAGAAATAAACACAGTATACAGAAGCACTGAGTGAAAAAGTCCTTTCAGTGCAATCAAAGCTCTATTTAGAACAAATATTTGTCACTCATGCGCTCATTCATGGATATTATTTTATTTCAACCACCTCACTTACTTCTTCTGAGGTAGGTTAAAGACAGGCTCACTCAGAAAAATCAAAGGCTATACTATACAAAGTACATACTGTCATGTGAACAACACATTCTAGAAGCAGGCATAGAGATAGAGGGAAATGCACATTAATGCTGGTCTTCGTTTCGATTTTACATAGGCAATGCACTACTCATTGTTAATGAGGGTCAACACACCCATCCTATCACATATTGTAATCCACTATAAATAAACCACTTATTATGTCTATTCCCCTATGTTTCCAGCTTTTATGGCCATCCTATAGGCTTATGTTCCTCATTAATGTGCACCACATAGCTCTCTGCTCCAGTTTCAGTGAACTCCATTCAGCCAGATCCTTACTTTTGCACATGCTGTTCCTGCAGCAGGGTCCCTACACCTGCCTTTTCCAAGTGTCCACTATTTTTTAAATATGTTTTTATTGATTTTTAGAGAGAGAAAGTGAGAGGGAGAGAGAGAAACATTAATGTGAGAGAGAAACATCGATTGGTTGCCTCCCATATTCACCCAAACTAGGGATCAAAACCACAACGTGGGCATGTGCCCAGCCTCTGGGTGCGCAGTAGGATGCTCAACCAACTGAGCCACACCTGCCAGGGCCAAGCTCCCTCTCTCAATGGTCCCTCCAGTCCCAGGGCTTTCCTGTGGGGAAGCTACCCAGACACAGGGCTTGGTGTGGGTTAGGTGACCTGCTGTGTTCTCCTGAAGAACCTTGCACCCTATCTCAGTACACACTGCAGAGGACTAGTGCTATTGACCCCGTTTCATTGTAAAATCGGTGAGTAAACCAGGGACCCTGCCTGCTCCTTTAACTGTGAGCCCAGCACACAGTAGGGTCTCAACAAGTCTCTGCAGAATGCATCAAATGTGCAGCTACATCTCTAGTTGAAAATCTCGAACTGATTACAAAGATCCTTAAGTTTCTTTTTATCTTTTTCCAGACAAGTACTGGGGCATAAAACAAATAAGTAACCTATATTACAGGTACCTCCTACAGGAATGTAGGTGGGATCTAAAACATATGCCTTTCTTCTATTCTTAAACAACACTTTAATGTCAGCTTCTCCTCCCAAACGCAAAGCTCTACCAAGTTATTTCAATTTCATTTTGCATTACTGATTTATGACCCTCTTCAGAGGTATATGAAAGGGTAAAAAATACCTCCGGTTAAAAATAGTCTAGCCATTGATCACAGAGCACTTCAGACAGACCATGATGCCAGTCACAGTGCAAATCCCAAAGTCAGACTCAATCACCTCCGAGCACCAGGAACCTGGCTGCAAACTCAGAGCTTGGGGTCAGCTCTTGTACACCCCAAGGGTTCCATGGGGTGGACTCTGCACCTACCACACACCTGGGACCATAACATCCTTTGCCTTATCTTTCGTTTTGGCTTCTTTGAATAAACGAAGAAGTATAAATTTCTCATTAAGTATTTAAAACTAATGAGAAAGTCAAATTATTTTTATTGGTTCTAAGTAGATCAACACTTACAGTCTAAGTCCCTCAGGCCAAAAATCTATCGGGTAGGGCTGGGGGAGAGGAGGGAAAGTGTGAAAGAGAGAGAAAGAAAAATAGACAAATTTGTTGGGTCTCCAAATTTTACCATGTGACATCCCTCACTGCAATCAAGGGCTGATGGCACGTGCTGAGGGCATGTTTGACACTGGTTTTTCGTACAATCGTTTATAAGTCTGCGTGGAACAGAGCCTGGAAAAGAGGACCCCCCATTTACATAAACGCATTAAAATGTGGAACGAGCCGACCCCTCCCTGTCCAACTGAACTCTACATCTGACATGATTTTCCTTGGCCTGCTTCCTAGCTCTGGAGACAAGTTGCTTACTCACTGCTTTGGCTCATCAAAAATGGGAAAGACATAATTAAGTGGCAAGAGGGTTTAGTTGTGCAAAGCAAGTTTCCAAATCAAACTTGCCTTTTAAAGGCCAGTGCTCCCTAGCCAGCTTTGGATAGAAATTCAAATGGACGTTACCTGGGTCAGGCTACCCCTATCCGTCTCTTTTATCATACCCCTGATGACCTTTTTACTGTCTATTTCACCTTCTGGCCTGTCCCTGCCATGAAAGCAGGACCGGACTCATTTGCTTTATCACTTGCCTTACCAGATCCTAGAACAGCACCTGGCACTCAGCACACACTCAATAAAGATTTGTCTTGCGTTAACTCCAGTCTGGGAAACAGGGGAAATGAGGTAGGGAGAAGGGAAAAGATTATATTCTAGCTCACAAGGGATCAGGATGGAAATTAAGAGATGGAATTACAAAGAGACCCCTCACCGCAATCAAAGGCTGGTGGCACGCTCCTCCCTGGCTGGGCATGGACGTGCAGAGCGTCAAGTTAAGAGCCCTTGTTGGAAGTTAAAAGCCCTGGGCTGGTGTTCCAGAAGCTTAATACCATAAGCAGACTTAATGACACGACCATTTCCCAATTTCCCAACACCTCTGATGCCAGCTGACATTTGCTTTAATCACATCAGAAAAATAAATGACGTCATCTGGCAGCCCTCTCAAAATAGAAAAGGAGCAAATCCATTCCAAAATGGGCCCGATTCAGTATTACTTAAGTCTTGACGCTTTGGGCAAATACCACAGTTTCAAAAGTCTGGCTGAGACACAGTGAATTAACAGAAAAAGCACTCAGCAGAGAGACAGGGAGTTTGGGTTCCAGTTTCAGCTTTGATACTAAGTTTTTGTCCTTGGATGAGTCACAACACTTCTCTGGGCCTTACTTTCCCTGTCTGTAAAATGAGGGTGTTATCCTGAAGGAGACTGGGGTACCTTCCAGTACTAAAGTTACACAGTCCCCTCAGGGGTCATTTCTAACCTCCCTGCTGTTCTCCAATGTCACTGTCCTCTGGTTACCAATGCAAATTCTGCCCTTTGTCCTCACTCCTTCAGTGTGGACTCTTAAATAGAAAAATCTGTCCTCTAATTTCTTTATCAACTTGAAACCAATACTTGTATTTAAGTACTTGTTCAATGCCCTGGGTGTGAACATGGGCATGTTCATGGATATATGGATTCTTCCTATGTAGAGTGTGAGTTCCTTAGGGAAAAAATACCAAGAAGTTTATGTTCCCTACACACACCTAGCAGAGTGCTAGGCACATCCCAGGTGGTCAGGTGGGACTTTCCAACCTTCCCAGCAGAAGAAGGATTAATGTTATTACACTGATGTTCTCCAAGCCCCAGGTGACCAGCTGGGCCAGGAATCAGCTACTACCCACAGCCATCCATTTCTTGTTAAAGGATACCTTCCTGCAAGGTTGGCCAGGATTGATTTACCTGATTACGGACAGCGCTACCCTACAGCCCTGAATACTCTTGAATAAGTAAATACCTGTTTCCAAAGGACTTTTAAAATTGCACAGACTTTGTGAAGACAATGAGAAATGTCTTTTTTGGATTTGCTCTCCAGAAACATGGAGATACCTCTCTACAAAGGTACAATGAGACTCACCGGCACAGAAGTACAAAATATTGCCAATTCAAACAATCTTCTCTGTTGCAAAGCATATATATATATATATATTCTACAATCTGAGGTCATTCCAGCTAAAGATGGTCTCAGGGCAAAATCGACCCTCAGAGTCCTTTATTTCAGTTTGAAAGAAAGAATTTTAAAGTTGAGGGGAAATCGATAGGCAAGAGAAACTCAAGTGAATATTAAATACTAGATGTTTGCTTTAAAAAAAATCTACTACCTGGGTCTCAAAGGGTCCCTGGAGTGAAAGTCCATTTTGAGTGGTACTGTAACAACCCTACCTTCTCCCACAAATGGGCCGGGGGAGCTCATCTGGAGGGGTTCTGCAGGGGAGCACAGTTCCTGGTAGGTTCCCTGGCCAAGCAGCTTCCCATATCTGAAAGGTCACCTCTTTGGTGGAAGGCTCAGCTCTGTGAGGAAGTGGTAAGGAGGGAAGGGGCATGGCCCAGCCCAGCCAGGCAGATCTAGTCAAATCAACCTGGTTTCAATGGTGTGGCCGATGGGCAGCTGGCTTGTGCTGCATCCCCATCTCAGAGGGTTGGGGGGTGGTAGTGGCAGGGGGGCTGGACACTGTGGACACTGAGGGCAAAGGCCATAGTCGATCTCTCAAACCAAGGGCTCCACTGTCCTTCCTGGAAACAAGACTCGTTCAGTCCTATTTTATGTGCAGAAAGAATGATTATTTGAGGCTTGAATACAGAGACTGATAGAACAGGCCAAATGAAGGCTGAAGAAAATCAAGACTTTGTTATTTTATGTTTAAAAGTTTAAGGCAGTTTCATTGTATTTTCATTTAAAGTGGTTACTTTGATCACATTGCTTTTTTTTTTTCTTCTGGTAGTCCAAAAAAATGTCATACTTTACCCTCAGATATATTCACAAAAATGTGAACAAAGATATATGTACAAGGACCAAGGACGTTAACAAAGGCACTATTTTTAATACTAAAAAAAAAAGGAACAAAACCATGCATTCATCAACAGCAGACTGATTAAATCAGCCATGATGCATCCATACCATGGAATACCACCCAGTAATCAAGATGAATGACATAATTTTATTTAGTGCATAAAAGATGCCTACAATATACTATGTTAAAACAAAAAAAAACTCCACACACAAGTGGCAGGATAATTCGTGTCATGATTCCATTTGGAAAAACACAGTAGCTCTATGTTTAAAGTCCATATGGTTATGGGGTATGTATGCTTGGAGAGGAGGGAGGACTTTTAACACATACAGTTCTACATGTTAATTTTCCTACAAGTATGTGTTAGTTTTTCAGTTGGTCTTCAGGTGACAGCATTGGATTAACCATAACACATTATCATTATTGATCCATGCATGGCCCACTTTTACTAAAGCTAGATAACCAGTTCTATTTAATAATAAAGCTTCCTTGAAGCCACCACCAAAATAAAAGTTAGATCCTTGACCATAACCTAGATTTAACCAGATGATCCTCCCTACCATCAAACTGTCTTCCACCACCCCAAATCCCACATCCATTATTCCTTAGAGATTTAATAAATAAAATACAACAAATAAATAAATGCAAACAATTAATTTGCTTACCTTTTAAATGTACTGTTCTTAAATCAAACAGAAATATCACAAAATTTAATTCTAAGCTTTTATCGGCACACAGGGGAACCCCATCTGCTATTTTTCCAGTTGTGTAATGTTAGTCACCCGGGTGGCCATAATGGGTCAAGGCACTAACTTCCCATCAGGAAACACCAGAATCCAAGAGAAAAAAATTTTTCCTTAGATATCATTTCCCTAAGATCAAAGTAAATCAGTGGCTGATTCAATTCTGCCCTCGCTACATATTTGGGAACTGTCTAGTTGAGCAGAGCAGGCTTTCCCTCTAGGTAGCATGTAAGCGTTTAGCGACAGTGAAGGACGATCTCTTTAATATTCAGGGTTTCTCAGCCTCTTACCAAATGGAGGAAGCTTTAATTACTCCATTTAAGGGACATCACATAAAGAAGAGTGCCACAGGGCAGAGAAAGTATGAAATGAAGTCAGTCTTTATAACGGAACTCAATTTAGAAACCTCCCTTCCAGCATGCTGTAGTTTATCAATTTTTATGTCCTTTCATTCTATAAATTTCAAGAGTCCATTTATAACTAAATCCAACATGCTGCTTTAGGGAAATACACTGCATTGTTACGTATACTTTTTCAGTTTGTATTGAATCCATAACACTGACAAGGAAATGCTTTTCTAAGTACGATGACTTTTAAAGTAGTAGCTTATCTGAATACCCATAACTTGTGAAAACCAGTGTCAACTCTTTGCAAGCAGGCATGCGTGACTCACTCTAGTATGACATAACCTTTTACAAAAAGAAAATTCTCCAACTTAAATCACAGAAGCACAGCAATATCGCAGGTCCCTCTGGGTTTCCTAATGTCTGCGTCTTCCAAGTAAAAACTGTAATTGGATGGATTCTCGGCAATCAACCAACATTTAGTTACGGTAGGCGGAAAAATCCAAAATGGCAAAGAAGCCAAAAGTATTTGTATTTAGAGCATACTTCACACTCGAATGAGACAGCATCTCATGTTCTCGACTTCATTACATGGAGATTGACAAGAAGGAAGGCTCCCGAGCCCACCTTTCTGCCCGCCCATTCAACTCCCCCGCTCACCAGTGAGCGTGGGAAACGACACCCACCACAGAAACCAGACACCTCTTTAAAAACATTATCTGTACTTTACAGTTTCCAAGGTGAGAAAAATATTAGTATTTTGACTTACAGGTTGCTGACCATACACAGGGAGGGTAAATAATATTAAAAGCCTTGTGCCCCCCACATTCAACTACATCAATGAGAACTGCAGCCAAGGTACCACCTGCAAGTAATAAGCGCCAAACCTGGCTTAACACTGGCTTGTCATCTGGGGGTGGGTGCCTGGAGCAAAGGGGTGAGCATCCTGGTCCAGCGCCACTTACTCTTCTTTCCTGAGAAGCTCCTCCTCCGATTCTGTCAGGCGTTGCCTCAGCCCCGCGATCATCTCCACAGCCACGTCCACCTGTCTATTCAGGGCCCGCTCTCGTCTCTGAACTTCCTGCTTTTTCTGAGTCAGCTGGACAAAAGCCGCCCGGACTTCCAGCAGTTCTGCAGTCTTCTGGGCCAGCTCTTTGGTGAGTTTGTCGATCCTCTTCTCGATGGTCCTGTCCACAGCCTCGACCATCCGATTGAATTTTTCTCGGACGTGGGCCTCGAAAGCAGCTTTGGTGTCGGAGGTGGGGAGTCCGGGACTGGCCCTCGGCCCATCCAGCGGGTCGGCACATAGATCCACTGCACTGTAGGTCTGCACGTAGGACACAGGTCTCTCAGCCACCACCTCGAATGGCTTCCTGTCCTTGCAGTGCTCGTGTGCAATGCTGTACAAGTTAACATAGCTGGGTTTCTGCTTCACCACGTTGCCGCAGCTCTGCAATTTCCCCAGTTTCAGGGGTTCCGAGGACGTGACTAGGTCTGTGTCTTCGAGGGACGGAAAGAGGCTGCATTTCGTCAAGAGGGTTCTTTCCTGGTAGCTGTGGCTGAATTCCAGATGGGCCTTTAATGATGACAAGCTTCTAAATCGGGTATGGTCTCCGCACCTCGGGCAGCGGAATGGCAAGCACACAGCAACATTCTCAAAGGACTCCTGCCAGGGGTATCTGCTTTCTTCAAAGGCCTTCTGTTGCATTACTCTAAAAGTCCTGGGCAGAGGAAAATAAAACAGGGAGTTACCATGTCTGTTTGCAAAATGCTACTGAAATGACTGTTGTTGCTCCATCTCCTTGGAGGCAGAGGTTTTGGTTTCAAATAAGCTTTGCATATAATCCTATATAATAAGAGCCTAATACTGTATGCAAAACAACCCAATGGCGGAACGACCGGTTGGCAGGGGGTGGGACCGGCGAGCGGGCGGTGCCAGGCCAGCCAAGGCGAGTGCCAGCGGGCGCCAGTGGGCAGAGGGAGGAGACGGTGATCAGGGGGCGGCAGAGCGGTGATGGGGGGGACAGGGCCAGCTGCTCACCAGGTTGGCGCTGTCCCCCTATCTGTCCACCAGTCGTCTCCTGCAGAGGGAGGCCAGTCTGCAGCTTAGGCCCCCTGAGGGCTCCCGGACTGCAAGAGTGCACGAATTTTTGTGCACCAGGCCTTTAGTATCTTATAAAATTAAAACCTATAACCCTTGGGCCAAATTCACTCATTGGGCCAAATGAGTCACATCCACTCATTTCTGTATCATCTACCGCTGCTTTTGCAATATGACCTGCAACGCCAAAAATACGTACTACCTGGACTTTACAGAAAAAGTATGCCAACCCCTGGCTAGGATGAAAAGGGTGGGTAACATTCCCTTTTTACAGATGAGAAAACTGGAGCAAGGAGGTAAAGTAATTAATTCAAGGCCAGATGGAAAATGGCAGATCCAGAAGTGGATTCAAATTTCCTGCCCTCCTGAATTTAGTACATTAACTGAAAATCATGCCCTGTTTTACTCACAGCCTGATAAGCACAAATAGAAAAAAATGAGGAAAAGTCAGCATGAATTGTCAAAGCCAATCCCTCAAGAATAGGAAAGATATCACTCAAACTAGGTACTGTGGCACTGAGCACACAATCAGCTGAAAATTGTTCAACTTGCGATTTTTGCCCTTAATTTTGTCCTTTAATTATTGCTGTGATGGCATAAATCACAGTGTTTCCGTAAGAGCAATGGCCCTCCATACTCAATTTACTAAAATTTGGGAACCCAAAGTGTCAAATACTTTTTGATCTAAGTGGGGCCATGGCCAAGACTTTATTAAAATAGGATGTTCTGGGTGGATGTGTCTTATCTCTGATCCTGTTTTGAGGATCTACCTCTAGACATTAAAGTCAACCTCTCGAGATGGCCAATGTTTGAACCAGGTAGGCATCTTTTAATAGCTGAATGTTCTTAGTTCCTTGCAGGAATTTCTTATCTGAGCCCTAGCAACAGATGACTGCTAGCAACCTAATTCTGCAAGCAGCACAATATCTATTTCCTCCAGGAATAATTTCTACTTAAACATAGGAAGCATTGGGCCCCCCAAAGAGGAAGTTCAGCTAAGGGTCTAGGCTGAAAAGTGTTGTTACTGGGCCCTCAACCTCTTCAAAAGCAGAGGTGCGGAGTTGCAAATGGTCCCCAGAGAAGGGAACCTCTTCCTGTGCTACACACTGGCTGTTTAACCACCAGTTTTCTGGGATGGGATGCAAACGCTGAAATATGCAGGCGAGAGGTGAAGGAAGGGGCAGTCAGGATCCTAGGGGGCAATGGGAAAAGGCTGGCATTCTGCAAGGGAAATGGGTAATCATGCACTCCGGGACTAGGCAAGCTTTTAAGGGCCCAGCGGAAATTCCTGTCCACGGGCTTAGCAGAAAAGCCCTAATTTCCTCTGCCTAAGCCGGGCAGGCAAGGACCCAGCCTCCGGGGTCCCGGCTCTCCCTGTGCCCGCCTCCCAGCATGCCAGCCCCTGGTGTCCAAGTGGATCCGTGAGCACACGAGTTCCTGCAGGTGGGGTCGAGAAGCCCAACTCCCGGCCACGGTGCGGGAACGGGACC
>NW_005357311.1:5371260-5382424 GCF_000412655.1 Myotis brandtii | reverse complement strand
TTTCCGCGGGGAGGGATGCCGCGATCGCTCCCCCACAGGGAGGGAGGAAAGCCTGCCGGCCTCCGAGGCGCCGCGCTTTCGACAGGCCCTGGCCAGCTTTCTGCACTTCACAGTTATTGGTGAGCGGGAGAGTGTGGACGAGGAGGAAGCATGGCTGGGCATCCTTTTCGAAAACCTGCCGGTAGGAAGGTCTGGGTATTTATATTAGGACCACTTCATCCTAAGCAACAGGGAGAGGATGTCCCAAAATAACTAACCTGGAGAGTCTATTCGAGCCTTCCTAGCCGAGTGTCCTGGTGGTAAGCCAACCGGCAGAACCAAATTAGTAAAGTCTATGGGTTGTGTATAAATAAAGCGACAAGACCCCCAGCCTCACCCCCATCTGAGGGACATGCCCCTCCTTCCACAGAAGCTAAGATTTATCCTAGAGAGGCTTCCTTCCTCCTGAAGGACCCTAATGACTCAGCTTTTTTTTAAAAAAATCTATTTTGGGATATTTCTAATCTAACTCTTGAAATATGAAACCAGTAGGAAAGGCATTGTTGGGTTTTCTTGTCAAAATGAGAGATTATTCATCTGTAGACAGTTATTTAAATGCATCTTCTTGACTCCTCAGGGTGTTTCTGATCTCACTTAACTATTACATTTCAACACTGATTTTTTTAAAACAATTTAATCATCACATTAATGTAATTAAGAGGCCAAGCTCTGGAGTCAGTCTTGATTTAAACCCTAGTTGGAGGATTCAAATCCTGGCTCTAGGACCTGCCTCAGATTCCTTGGACTCCTCATCTATGAAATGGAGATCCTTAGGACCCACCTCTTAATGGGGTGATGGGGTGAAAGCACTCTCTGACCCAGACATGCACTGAGTAAATAAGCTGTCATTTTCATTTCCGTTTTTATTATCAATTTTATTTCCACAAGAAAGTGGCCTACACACATAAGGAAAAACAGAAAAGACAAGGGGAGCGAACGTCCTCATTTCCACTTAAAGCATGATAGACGATCGCTGTGGGGTATATTCTCTTTGAAAAGATTATATTTTGTTGAATTTATCTCATGACTCTCAAAAATACGTTTATTCCAAAAATCAATGTATTCAGTAAGAAAATTTTGCATGTGCAAGATACATGTCGTGGAGGGCCAGGCCATCTTGCTCATCTAGCCCATGCAAGGAGAATACAGGGTAAGCCACTCTCAGGGGCTGTCTTGCATCTGCCTGCCTTGGGCAAAGTGCGCCAAAAGTACTACTAGTATGCTCTGGAGAGGAGAAACCGTGGGTTCAGGCTGCTCCCATTTCTCAGGTGAAATTGTCACTTTATCTGGTCCTTGAGGTCATCTCTTGTGTAAATAAAAGGATGTGGATTTTCAAAGGCCCTTTCTCACCCTAAAAGTATAAAGAATATGTATTATCAAATCATTATGGAATTGTTCTGTACAGGGTCTAGAGCTGAGCGTTGTGGGAGATTTCAACTTGATCGACAGGCATTTGGGACCTGACAATTACACTAGTTCTCAAATTCCAAATCTCCCACCCCCTGACTGTTCCTTCCTTTCCCCTCACCATTCCCCCCACCCACATATTCCATCAGCATGAACATAACCTGGCAATTCATTAGCATAGAATTGCAGATTATCTACCTCAAGCCAGATCTGCTGAATCAGAAACTCTGGAAGTGGGACCCAGCAATCTGTAATTCAAAAAGCCCTCCAGGTGATTGGTGAATGCTAATTTGAGAACCTTTGGTTTACACAGCACTTCTTCACACATTGTCTACAACAAATCAGAAGGTGTGTTATGTCCATGATTAGTATGTTTCTTCGTGCTGGGCACTGTGCTAAGCACTTTGTTGTCTCATTTAATCCTTTCATCACCTGTGCACACAGCTATAGCCACATGGGTATCCCTGTACTTCTTCCAGAGTCCAGCTTCTTCCCATCTCAGGTCCTTCTTTCCTAGGTAGTTCCTCCTCATCCCTCAGGGCTCAATATCCCCTATCCCAGGAGGTCTTCCCTGACACTCCCAGGCTAGGTTAGCTCCTGCTGGTTAAATTTATCACAGCTTATTGCAATGGAATTGGTTATTTGTGTCGTTACCTATTTAATATTTGTGTCCACTATTAAATTCTAAGCTACACGAGTCAGGGACCCTATCTGTCCTACTCTCCAATGTATTCCTAGTACCTAGCAGTGACACTGTTGGTCACCTAGAAAGTGCTCAATAAATGTTTATTGAAGGAATGAATGCTGAACAGATGAATCCCCTTTCTATGTAAGAGAAGCTGAGGCTCAAAGAAGTTAAGTTACTTTCCTGAGATCACACACTTAGAGAGTATTAGAGCTGGGACTCTAAGTAGTAAAGAATAGGTTCAGGATTAGACTCATGTCTTCTAACATTTATGCTCTTCTCCACCACATTATGCTTCTTTATCCTGCCCTCCTGGAACTTAGAGCTAATGGGATAGGACAAGGCAAACATATAGGACAAATTAAATTCATAGTGAAATAAAGGAAGCAGGACCTATCTCCAGAACCTGGTACATAGTAGATGTTCAATGAATAATGATCATAGCTCCCACCTTTTGAATATTTACAATAAATTTCTTTCTACTAAGCATTTGCAAGCATATGCAGTGTTTCTCAAAGTAGGATCCTTGATGTCTGCAAACCTTGTTAAAATGCAGGTACCTGAAATTTTGACCAAATGGACTAGAGTCTATGGGTATGCATCTTGAGAATCTGCATTCTCACTTCTCTCTCTAATAGACTCTCATGCCAATAAAGTTTGAGAAACACTCTGATGTTACCATACCCAAGACAAACATTGGTAGCCCCTTATGCACAAGAAGAAATGCTGCTAAAGATGTAATGAAAGTTGCTGAATGTCACACCACAAATAAGCATTAGAGATAGTAAGGATTTGAATATAATTTTGACTCCAAAAAACTGTTCTTTTCACTGCCACTGGAAAGCAGAATGGAAGAACAGGCAGGAAGGGAGGAAGAGAAGGATGGAGAGAGGAATGGGCGAAAGGAGAGAGGAAGGCCAAATGATTAATAGAATAGATTTTATTGAGAAGGGAAAGAACTCATCAGACAAGGTTTTCAGAGAATATTTGCTGAAAGACCTGGGAACTGAAAGGAGATTTGTGAGCTCCCCTGACCCTCTGCTTATCTGATAACACTCACTCCTTGTGGCCAGAGGATGGCCTTTCAAACAGGTATCTTGAACCAGAGAGGCATTTAAATAAATGCACTCATTGAATATGATGATTATAGTCGCCAAAAAAGCATCCTTAGAAGGAATGAGCACTGACCCTCGACCCGCTCGGGTGTGAAGAAGCTCCCTGCCCTATACAGGGCCTGCAAGGGGCCACCCCATCCAGATTCCTGCTACCTTTTTCATGTCTGCAGCCCACAGCTGAGTGCAGGCAGAGCCCATGGGTTGCAGAGCTCCTAAGTGGCCTGAAGATCAGAGGCAGTCCTTTGGATTCAGACAAATCATTTCACACACAGGGTCAGGTAATTATGAAAATTCAGGGAGGATACGAGTGAACTCGCTCCAGACTGGTTTTAAATATTGACTTTAAGAAGCAGATCAGTTCTCTGCTGCTACACCTTCAGCTCCCTAATGCAACTAATTGCATTCATGCATTCATTCTGTTGTTCAGTATTATGGCACACCTACTTTCTACCAGGACTAATCACTTGCATCATTTAAGCTTCCGAGTTGGAACTGTAATCTGGGCTTTAAAGCCTCCATGAAAATAATCTACTAGAAAACTCAATTTCTGTTAAATTTCGTTGGCATGGCAACCACCAAGCTACATGGAGAGTGCCTTAAATCCCACAGCAGTCTGTCAGCCCCAGTGAGTCTGCGGGGAGCAGGCCATATATAGAGGCTAAAAATAGACAACTTACAGCAAAGTGCCCCCCATCTCTTACCCCCACCAGTTAGGAGGAATGTGTTTGAGTTGCTACCCGTGGTTGTGTCAAAGGTGAGTCAGATGAGAGAATAGGCCAGTCTTCCGGTTTGCAGGTTTTTCCAGCCAGAGGCCCGGACTAGGAATATAGAGACCCAAGGTCAAATACCAACTTCACCCCCTACTTGATTTGTGTGAGATTTAATTCAAGCTGGGTAGTGTCTCTGGGCTTTAGTGTCCTCATTCATAAAAGGCAGGATCTGTGATATCTTAAGGGCTTTCCATTGCCACAGTCCTCATTGCTAGCAGTTCATGAGTTTGTCATTTCCTTGCTAGCATGGATGGGTGGCCAGGGGAGAGGACATGGCAGGCAGTCCCAGTGGTGGTGAGGTTTGTCAGTAGGCGATTTGGCAAATATTGTGTCATCTCTTCTGGTAATAACAGCTGTCGTGTACCCTGTGCCAAGGATGGTTCTCAGTGATTTTCACATGATATGCCCTTTAGCCTTCCTAACAAGGCTAGGAGAGAGGCAATACTAGTATCCCTATTTCATAGATGAGTAAACTGAGTCATAGGGACGTAAAGTAAACAGACCATTTTCAGAGAGGGAGCCAGTTATATAGCTAGGATTTTAATCCAGGCGACCTAAATTCAGAACCTATGTGCTTAACCATTATTCCATTGTACCTCTAGTGCACAGATAATAGTCTGGCTCCCTAAGGGGCCACAACAACTAATTGTTGAATGTGCAATGAATGACTGCTATGCTAGAAGGTTCTACATATCTATTATTCACAAGGCTTAAAGCCCTTTCCTTTCTTGATGGTTTCTAATGTGAAGAGAAACCTTTGAGACATCTCCCCTAAGTGATATGGTTGTGGGAGTGCTAGAAAGCATGTTGCTAGGGAATAAAATATACAGAAAAAGACACAGTGAAATAGGGAGCTTGTTAGATAATGAGTTTGAATTATGTAATTATGTGAAGAATAAATTATGGAACTGATGTTCTGTCAAAACAGGGTCTGTTTTCTAAGACCTAGAATACATAGACAATTTTATTCTATTATTTTAGGTGAAAATTATATTCCTTTTTAGAGACAGAGAGGAAAAAGAGAAAACTTATAACTATGGGCAGGAGAGCATTGAACTTGAAAATAAAATATAGGCTATTGAAATAATTCATTTGATTGGGAAATAAAGAAAGATTCCCTACCACCACTAGCCCCCCATAGCAATACAGGAGTCATTATCTAGGCTATGCTAAGACATGCATTTTATTAGGCAGCTTATGGCTAAGATCATAAGGTGAGTTAGAAAGATAGCTTTTTTGGAACATTGTTATTATAATGTAAAAATAAGTAGTGGTTTTAGTCTCTACTTCTAGTCTAATTTCATATCATAAGTGTAAATCCTAGTGAATTATCACATCTATATACATTTATATGACCAGCATCCAGATCAAGAAACAGAACAGCCTAGCCAGTGTGGCTCAGTTGGTTGAGCCTTGTTCTATGCACCAAGAGGCACCGATTCAATTCCGGTCAGGGCACATGCCCAGGTTTTGGGCTTGATCCCCAGTAGGAAGCATGCAGGAAGCAGCCAATTGATGTTTCTATCTCTCTCTACCTCTCCCTCTAAAAAATCAGTAAAAACAGAACAATTCCCTGCTTCCCAGAACACTCATTTATATTCCCATCAACTTGACACCTCCTCCTCCTCATCCCAACTTCCAACACCAGGTATTAGGCCTGCCTCTTTGTGCTTCATGTAAATGACGTCCTATTGTATGTACCCTTTTTAGTTTTGGTAGCTACTGCCTGATGGTATTCCAAAGTGAAATATCAATTTACTAACCTACAAGCAATTTATAAAAATTCCAAATGCTATACCTCCTCTGTAATTCTTGGAATTTTCTGACTTTAATATAGCCATTCTGGTAGATGGGTAATGATAATTTCACTGTGGTTTAATTTAAAAGTCCCTGATGGCTAATGAAGTTGAAGCAGGTTTTCTGGATATTTGCATATACTCTTGTGAAGTGTTTGTTCAAATATTTTTGCCACTTTTCTCTTGGGTTACCTGTCTTATTCTTATTGATTAGTAAAGTTTGTACATATGCTAGATACAAGTCTCTTGTCAGATATACAGATGGGTGTTTGTTTTCTCTGGTTAGGGCCTTTTATGTCTTGTTTAAGAAATCTCTACCTACTCCAAGGCTATGAAGATGTCTTCCTACATTCTCTTTTAAAAGCTTTATTGTTTTTCACCTTTAGATCAGCGACCCATCTGAATAAATAGATGATTTTTCAATAATGACCTGTATCTAGCAACATTGCAGATTTAATTAGTTCAAATAGTTTCTAGATACTTTTGGATTTTTCTAGGCATATAATCATGCTGTCTATAGATAATTACATCTTTTTTTCTCCCTTTAAAGCCCTAATACCTTTTTAAAACTTTTATTGCAATGGCTAGGACCTCCAGTAAAATATTGAATATAAGTAGCTGGCATTCTTGTCTCATTTCCAATCTTAGACAAAAGTTTTAATATTTCACCATTAGGTATGATGTTTGCTGGGGGGTGGGTATGTAATATTTTTTTAAAATATATTTTTATTGATTTCAGAGAGGAAGGAAGAAGAAGAGAGAGATAGAAACATCAATGATGAGAGAGAATCATTGACCGGCTACCTCCTGCAAAGCCCCCTACTGGGGATTGAGCCCGAAACCCAGGCATGTGCCCTTGACTGGAATCGAACCCGGACCTTCAGTCTACAGGCTGATGCTCTATCCACTGAGCCAAACCAGCTAGGGCAGGTATGCAATATTTTTATTTGTTTAAGAAAGTTGCCTTTTATTCTCAGTTTGCGAAGAGTTTTTCAAATATATAATAAATGAGGGAGAGGTCCATTTTGTCAAATTACTTCTCTGCATCTATCAAGATATTCATATAACCTTTCTCCTTTTTTATGTTAATATGGTTGGGTTAATTTTTAAATGTTAAGCCAATCTTGCATTCCTAGAATAAGCTCAACTTATTTGTCACTAGATTTATCACTATTTTGTTAAAGATGTTTACATCTATTTTTACAAGAGATTGGTCTGTAATTTTCTCTCTTGTAGTGTCTTTGTCAGGTATTGGAATTGTGGGTATGCTGGTCTCATAAAAGTTGTATTAGGAAAAGAGTTTTCTTGTCTGTATTCTGGAAGAGTTTGGGCAAGACTCATGGATTGTTTTTTCCCTTATATTTTTGCAAGAACTTACCAGTGAAACAATGTGAGCCAAGAGTTTCCTTTGGGGGAGATTTTATTATACTGGATTAAATATTTTATTAATTGTCCTTCTCTGTTCCAAATGTTTCCATGAGTGAGGTAAAGACTCATTTTTTTTTTAAAATTACAAGACGAAAGGACAGTAGGATGTTATTCTTTACGGTAATATTATGATATGGTCATTACTATCATGAATATCAAACTCCATTTCAGTCTTGTTTCTCCTCCTACTTTACAAATACTAATTAGTATTTAAATCACTAATGCTTGATGAGTAAGATCTTCACAGAGATTATTTACACACTTCCTGGTTTCTGGGGATCCAATTTATCCACATAGTAGATTGGCCACACAGGAAGTGACTAATGCATGTGTTAAGTTGCATGATGAAATAAACAAAGCAAGTAGAATTCGCTGTTGAAAATTTATGTAAGAAAATTCTCCCTTTGGGATTGTGTTCAGATATTATCCAGGGCTTGATTATCCAGTTTTCCTCTGCATCTAATATGTTTCAAAAGTTTAGATCTTAATAAGATATATTTATTTGTTCACTTGTTGTCAACTTGTGGCTAGGCAGATGCCGTGACATCATTTATTCACTCAGGCATTGTTCTACCCTATATGATCCTTGTGTGCTGAGTCCCAGACATGGAAACGAATTTTTTTTTGACACATTATACTCAAGAATATCCTAGAAATTGTCCATGTAAGAAACATCTAACCCTGTAAGAATTTTTATGAGTTTATGAGCCAAACTTATGACAATTGCCAGGAAGCACAAACCTCAACAGATTGAGAAAATGCTCCAGAAAAGGGCAGTTTTGCACCTTATTTTGTCCATTACAATATAAAGAGGAGGCATAGGTGGGTTACATAAAATCCATTGGTGATAGATTAGGTAGGCAGGAGAAAGCAAAGTTGAGGGGAACCTCTGTGATTGGATAAAAAGTGAAATGATAAAATGATAGACACATACTTCTTTTAAATAGGTGGGTACAGGATAGTTAACAGTCAACAATTAATATGATAACAATAAGAATGAGGGGATTTGTGGTCTCAGCACTGGTGTGGTGGTTGTGCTTTGAGGGGTCTGGGAAAAAAGAAATTATTTTGTTATTCCAAAGGCATGCTATAAAGTATGTTATCCTCGATGTAAAAAGACAACAGACAGGCTCAGTTAAGGTGAAGACTGACCTTCATTAGGGGAAAATACTGCTCTAGGACATGACTACCTGCCATGAACTGCTTTTAATTAAAAAGTTTTAATTTCAGACCATCCTATGTGGTCACTTTAGGTCTCTGAGTTTGTAAGACCACCATGCAGGCCTCCCCTGAGCTTGTCAGGTTTAGGATGTGGCTCCTTTTTTCATCCACAAAAACTTCCCATCACCACCCCAAAATATCCTAAACCTGGGTCCTCTTCATCCTTACATTAAGAAAACTTCCCCCCATCTGCTATCTTTATTAGTTCACCTGAATTATTTTTTCATCACAGAATCCTGTTTGCTTCTTTCTTAGAATTAAGCAAAATCTGTGTTATCTATTCTATTTTTCTTAATAATCAACAGCAGTTTAATTTTATTGATCTTTTTCATTTTGATAGAATTATTTACCTTTAGATTTTTTTTTAGCTTTATTTTCATTAATTTCTCCCCCTATCTTAAAATTCCATCTCTTGGTTTGTATTGTTGGTCTTTTTCAGTGTTTTTAAGATGTGTATTATGAATCTACTCCTTTTGGGGTTATATTTCTTTAATAATGAAAGCATTTAAAGCTAACACTTTCACTCCTTGGTATAGATTTTGCAGCAAGCTCAGGTTTGATGCAAAGTGATCTCCTTGTGTTACATTCTAGATAGTTAATAATTTGTTTTGAATTCATCCTTAATTCAATAGTTACCTAGAAGTGTATTTCTCGGTGTTCAACTAGTATTGGTGGGAAGTCCTCCATGTCCTTACCTGCTGCTGGGTGGAAGTGGGCTTCTTGCAATGTCATGAGACAAGGTTTTTTTTAGACTTGCACAGGAGAATGAGTGATATTTATTTATATACTAGAGGCACAGTGCACGAAATTCGTGTACTGTGTGTGTGTGGGGAGGGCGGTCCCTTAGCCCAGCCTGCACCCTCTCGCAGTCCGAGACTCTTGGGGGATGTCCGCCTAAGCCAGCAGTTGCACATCCCTCTTGCAGTCCGGAACCCCTCACTCCTTACCTAAGCTGGCAGTCGAGAGGCTCCCGCCACTGCTGCTGCGCTCGCCAGCCAGCCATGACCCGGCTTCTGGCTCAGCGGCGGTACCCCTATGAGAGCGCACTGACCACCAGGGGGCAGCTCCTGCATTGAGCGTCTGCCCCCTGGTGGTCAGTGAGCATCATAGCGACCAGTCGTTCTGGTCGTTCTGCCATAACAGTCACTTAGGCTTTTATTATATAGATGGAATTAAACCCACGAGTTTCCAAGATCCCATCTCTCTCTGTCCCGCCAAAGAAAAGGCCCCATTTGTCTTCAGCAGAGCTAGGATTGAAGCCACTGCCCAGAGTCTCTATTCCATATTTGCATAGTCCAGTCCAGCATTAGTCTTGCTTAGCTTGTGTTTCCAGTCCATTGCATGTTGGTCCACATGGCTATGGAGGGAACAGGGGTGAGTGCAAGGAAGCGGAAGCAAAGCCAGAGGAACAGAGAGAATTGCTTTGTCTGCAGATTATGTATTTCCAAATTTTCTCAAGCTTGCATTGGCTCAACCCTTCTAGCCAATGATCTTTGTTCTCAGGTTAGACGGACAGGCAGGTATTTTCCCTATGTCACCCTGACTCACTGCACATGCGTCCATCTTCCCCTTTGTCCAGTCCCTTCCCCCAGTGATCTGCAGGGAATAGACTGGTGTTCCAGGAGAAGTGTGAAACTGCAGCTTCCTGTTGAAGCTATGGCCATGCTTATAATGTCTGGCCTTCCCTTTGCTCCTTTCCTAATATTAATATTAATAATTAGCTAATTGCAATGGTAACACAAGTAGTTAGAATGTAAACATTTAATTATGTAATTTTTGATATATTCAAAAGACTATATATAAAAATCGGTATCCATCAATTAAACTAAAACAGGAAACACTAACATTGATTCGTGCTTTCTCTTCTTTTCTATTGATCAATTTTAATAACCCTAAAACAAAACCACACTATATCACTACCAGGCCTTTATAACAACTCTTAATCACTGTTATGGCAAGCCCCCATGTTATTCTCTTTCTTAAAAAGTATTTGAGGAATGTCAGGAATCATGTCACAGTAAGGAACTCCAAGGGCCTGTCCCTCAACAGAAACAGCAAAAAACTGACAAAAACTGTCAGAATCAACTTTATCAGAATTCTGGAAAATAGTCAATGGTTTACAGCAATTATGCAAACAAACAAGAAACGCAACTGAAACCTGGCAGGAATTCTCTGTGGCATTTTAACCCACTCTTGCCCCATTCCTTCCTCCCCAGCTCAGTGGTGTGTGGAAGACAGCAGCCTTTGGGGGTGGGAGGGCAGAGCTAACCTTGTTCTCAAAGAATTGTAGTTGTCTGTTTTGACCTGTCTGGTTACTCCAGGACTAATGCAAAGAGTTTGCCTTTATTTTGCCTAACTAGGAAATCTCTCAGGGTAAAGAAGTTGCTGCATGGAGGGATTTTTCAAAAACATTTACAGGCTGATGAATTACTTTCTGCCACCTGGGACTACGATATCAGTTGGCATAAACAATTGACACTCTAAGACAGTGGTTCTCAACCTTCTGTCCCTTTAAATACAGTTCCTCATGTTGTGACCCAACCATAAAATTATTTTCGTTGTTACTTCATAACTGTAATGTTGCTACTGTTATGAATCGTAATGTAAATATCTGATATGCAGGATGGTCTTAGGCGACCCCTGTGAAAGGGTCGTTCAACCGCCAAAGGGGTCGCGACCCACAGGTTGAGAACCGCTGACTTA